>NC_068999.1:3739672-3740984 GCF_001194135.2 Octopus bimaculoides
CATATATGTATACACATACACACACATACACACATGTCTCTATACACTGACATATGCGCAAAGGCATTAATTTGAAAAGACACATGTTCCCAATTATACAAACAGAAGCCAATATATACATCATCTACACCCGTGCATTGCAGCAGCACCACTGCCGTGTAGAGATTCCTACACCCGGCCGCACTCATCTTGCATCAACACACATCGAAGTACATACGAATCTTGACACATGCATTTCTATCGACAGAATTTTCCATGTCAATAAAGTAATTGATACACACATCAACACATATTATGTACATGCCAACACACACACACACACACACACAGACACACATGTTTGGGTAGAAGTAGATGCAAAAATATATATATATATATATACACGCATTTGCTGATATATATATAGATATACTGACATAGGAAATACATGTAAGGAGTAGGTGTTTATTTGTAAGAATAACATTAACCACAAACTGGGATCATGTGCTCAGAACTGGTTGCTTACGTAGCAGAGTTGTGTCATTCAGTTATATAATAAAGTCGTAGCTTTAACTAAAACAACCAGAAATGGCCGTCTGGGAATTACACATTTTACCATAAGTGGGAATGTTTTTCTTTGCCGTAACTGCAGTGAATTTTCCTTTCGAAGTTAAAATATGCCACAAACATATTTTAATTAACCTAAACTTTGCTTATTCCTAATCAATGCATGGTGTTGATGTTCTTATATTCATCCCGACCAGGCGGTCGAATAGCATAGCTTAGTCACTGATTCTTTAATTCTTTTATTCTGGTGGGGGCAGAAGCAATAACAGGTGGGAAATAGGAATTGAATAAAATTAAAGAAATAATTATAATTAAGAGAAAAAGAGAGGGAGAGAAATGAAATAAACGAAACGACAACAGAAATAGTAAACCGAATTATCTCTTAATGTGAATAGAATTAAAACGGAAAACAAATAATATTTAATAACAGGTAATGGGTAATTAAATAATAAGTTGAGGGAGTCGAACTGTAAATGAGTGAAATTGTAAACAAGTCCCACAGAATAAAGGAATCGAATGAAGGAATGAAATGTGCTTCTAAGTCCGGGATTGAAAAGTTCGAATGAAGATAGAGAGAGAGAGATGGAGAGAGGGGGAGTGAGAAAGAGAGACGGAGAGAGAGAAAGAGAGAGAGAAAAGTAATTTGTTTGCTAATTAAATATAGGTAGTATGATAAGGATAATTATGAACGTGAGCGATGAAATAATATGCATGTATATACATACATACATACATATATATATATATATATATATATATATATATA
>NC_068999.1:3740994-3741705 GCF_001194135.2 Octopus bimaculoides
TATGTATATATATATATACATATATATACACGTATATATATATATATATGTGTGTGTGTGTGTGTGTGTGTGTGTGTGCATGCACACATACGCACACATACACACTAGCGTAGTACGTGTTAAAAACGACGGGATGTACTTCCACCGTTTTCCTGTTGCTGTTAATAAGGAATTCAAATCAGAATATATTTTCACTGTAAAGAGTCAGTTCACCTGTTTGTCAATAAATTTAATTTATGCCATTAACGGATAAGTAACAAAGATTAAATGGAACAAATTAAATTTATCATGAGAAAGAGATTCACTGTTCATAAACGACAAATACGTGAACGTAATAGCAGACAGATTCCCATAAGTGAACATTCCCATAAGTGAACATTCCCATAAGTGAACATTCCCATAAGTGAACATTCTCATAAGTGAACCAGTTCTATTATTGGTTATACTTCGAGATGGTCATATTTTTGCCAATTAAACACACGCACTGTGTATTTTGCTGTTTGTCTATCTGTCTATTTGTCTGTCTGCTTATCTATATAACTATAATCTCTCTATCTTTCTATCTTTCGACACAACTCTCATCTCCTTCCTTCCTTCCTTCCTTCCTTCCTTCCTTCCTTCCTTCCTTCAGTCTGAACCAAAAATATACAGGGAAGAATACATTTATTATTTAAAACAGATAAATGGTTGTCTACGAATGAAACCCTCTTC
>NC_068999.1:3742188-3742998 GCF_001194135.2 Octopus bimaculoides
AATATCTGCTTCGTCCTATATTTTTTTCTTCCTGGCAGAAATACGTTGCTGCCAACAAGCCCAAGCAGCCTCCAACTATTTCTCAATTAACATTGCACTGTAAAAATATCTCACAAAACCCGCCTCAAATATTTCCTTGTCATCATTCCTTATTATTAGGTGCGGATGTGCAACATTTCTGGGTTTCATTTTGCTTTTTTATTCGACTCTATTTGCTGTGAATTTTACGAATAACTCTTTTAAAATTTGTTTTTTAAAGGACGTATATCCATTCTAGAATGGTGTCATACTGTCTTGGAGAGAATAATACAATGGAAAGTTCTGAATTCTTAGAGTCTAAGATATTTTGTGAAGTCGGAAGACGAGGCTTACGAAATCCTACATCGACCCACTTGTAGCCGTTTTCCTTAAATTAGTCGGTTGAGCAGAAATGAATATCACAACAACCAATTTCTCTTCAACCATAAAGAGTTGTCAAAAATCAAATGAATAAATCAAGATAGAAAGAAAGAAAGAAGAAAAGTAAGAAGGACAGAAAGAATAAGAATAAAAGAAAAAAAATTCGGAGTAATTTCGTTCGTTCAATTTTGAAAGAGTAAAGCGGCGAGCTGGCAGAAACGTTAGCACACCGGATGAAATGCTTAGCGGTATTTCGTTCGGTCTTTACGTTCTGGTTTCAAATTCCGCCGAGGTTGACTTTGCCTTTCATCCGTTCGGGGTCGATAAATTAAGTACCGATTGCGTACTGGGGTCGATCTAATCAACTGGACCCCTCACCTAGGGCTAAACATCAACTGCAACTACGAAACT
>NC_068999.1:3743008-3746231 GCF_001194135.2 Octopus bimaculoides
TGGTTTCAAATTCCGCCGAGGTCGACTTTGCCTTTCATCCTTCCGGGGTCGATAAATTAAGTACCAGTTACGCACTGGGGTCGATATAATCGACTTAATCCGTTTGTCTGTCCTTGTTTGTCCCCTCTGTGTGTAGCCCCTTGTGGGCAATAAAGAAATAAGAAACGTTAGCACACCGGATGAAATGCTTAGCGGTATTTCGTTCGGTCTTTACGTTCTGGTTTCAAATTCCGCCGAGGTTGACTTTGCCTTTCATCCGTTCGGGGTCGATAAATTAAGTACCGATTGCGTACTGGGGTCGATCTAATCAACTGGACCCCTCACCTAGGGCTAAACATCAACTGCAACTACGAAACTTGAATTAGCAACAGCAACAACTGTAACGATTGCAATACCATCAACAACCACATCAACAACATCATTATTACAGCTACAACACCTACTACTACTTCAACAGTAGCAGTAAAAGCAACAGCAACAACAGCAGTAACAACAACAACAATAATCGTAACAACAGCAGCAGCAGCAGCAACAGCAGCGGCAACCGCAGCAGCAGGTTTCTGCTTGTAAAACTGTCAGTAATGGCAAGAGTTGTGACATTAACTGGACTCTGGTGAGTCAGATGGTTTAGACACTTGGCTATGATTGGTTGTTGTAGAAGGGACAGAGGGGATAATAGGGGACATTAGTGGGTTCTAGGGATAATAAGGGATAATGGGAAGTGAGTGAAAGAGAGAGAGAGAGAGAGGGAGAGAGAGGGAGAGAGAGGGAGAGAGATGGCTTATTGTATGGTTGTGAATAGAAAAAGAAGGGAGAAATAAAGTAGGTGGAAGGGGTTTTTTTAAAAAGGGTTTAAGGTTCAGAAAGGATCGGTGGGTGGGGAGAGGATGGGGAGAGAAAGAAGAAAATGAGGAAGAAGGGAGAGAAGAGAGGAACAAATGATGAGTAAGAAAATAGGGGGAAGGAAAAAAGAGGGGCGAGTCGTCAGTGTGTGCGTATGTGTATGCATGTGTATGTATATGTGTATGCATGTGTATGTGTATGTGTATGCATGTGTATGTGTGCATGTCTGTGAAAGCGAGACAAGGAGACAGAAAGCAGCACACACAAAGGCGTACATTCATTCATTCATTCATTCATTCATACGTGTGTGTGTGTGTGATCAAATTATGATTGGTGTGACATGTAATTAGGTGAAACGGAATACTCGATACCGTTTGGAGTGGAATAACATTTATTTTAAGTTGAGTCTAATGAAATCACTACTCGGAGTATCCTGATCTCCCACCTCTTTCATTTCTCGGTCTCTCTCTCCCTCTCTCTCTTTCTCTCTCTGTGTCTGTCTGTCTGTCTCTGTTATTGACATGCCATCAACAATTAGCAACCAATAAAATCGAAAATGAAGATATTGCACATAATATAGAAAAAGAAGAGGAGGAGGAGACGAAGTTAGGTTGAAAGAGAGAGACTTGGGGAAGAGAGAGAGAGGGGGGAAGGGGAGAGCAGAAATAAGAAAAGGAGAGAGAGCAGAGACGACAGGAAAAGAGAGAGAGAGAGAGAGAGAGAGAGAGAGAGAAAGAGAGAGAGAAAGAGTGGAGGTTGGTAAATAAATAGGAGAGAGAAAGAGATAGAGAGAGGGAGAAGAGAGCAGCAGTCAAAACAGAGAGGAAGGTATTGCGTCTATCACGTGACTTCCCTGTTCATTTAAGCATTATAAATATGTAGGAATAAAAATTTGAAAAAAATTAAAATAGAAATAAAACTGAAAACAAAAAGGAAATAAAACAAGAATGTTTTGAAATTTCGTAAAATATTCTTAAAAAAAAAAAAACCACTATATTATGAAAAAACGAGAAATCGGTTTCTATCGAGGTTTGAACCCTTGCCCAATGAGCCATCAACATATTTTAATCGCAACCAATGAGACACAACAGGTGGTTTTGTTTAACAAACAAACAACCAAGGGAAGATGCACCAAAATGGCCCCTGTTACTGCTTGAATTTGCAGTCGAACACTCTCTGTCGCCTTAAAAAAAAAGGAAACAGATATTGTGTAATGTTGCTCTAGATTATAATATACAAAATGGCAAGATGGTCAAGATTGGAACGCTTAGATCAAAGGCCAGCTCGTACTCAATCTGTGCTGGCCTGGAGTTAAATGAAATCCAGTTAAGCAAAGCAAACAAGACGCCATTGAAATGAATGTGAAGCGCCATCTCACGGCCGCCCATTGCTTGTTTCAGCTGCGCATGTCTGTTTGTAGTGTGGAGTGTTTAGTGGAGTGGGTGGATGGATGGATGGATGGTAGAGGGCGCTAGTGGATGACGCCATTACTCAATAATAACCTTTACGGTCACTAACCAATCAATAAGAGGATTTTCGAAAAATATGATGACTCATGGGTAATCACGTTCTATGCCGCCGCCGCCGCCGCCGCCAAAATCAGGAACGACAACAGCAACAACGACATCATTACAATGTCAACTGCCACAGCACAAACATTACTCCATCAAATGTATTAGCGAAACTATCAACACCTCCATCTACACGCATATGTATACGCATATATGGTGTGTGTGTGTGTGTGTGTGTGTGTGTGTGTGTGTGTATAACTATATGTATGCATGTGTTTATGAATATATACGTGCGTGTATGTATTTATGTATACGTATACAAATGTTTGTGTGTGGGTGTATGTATTATATATATATATATATTTATATTCATAATGTATAAATAGATCTTTATATACGTAAGTATATACGTACGTTTGTCTATATGTGTATATATATATATGTATACACACATCTGCATGCATACATACATACATACACACACACACACACACACGCATATATACATATATATACATATAGACACACATACATCTGCATACACACACATACACACACACGCATATATATATACACATACAAGTGCATTTTCAGCACTTTGGATAGCTCCCTCACCAAGACTATCTCCTCTTCCTCTTCCCATCCCCCTCCCCCTCTTCATCACCTAAACATGTCGACTTCGTCTAAAGTTCGTTAAACTACTACCGCAACACCTAAACACTATCCCTCATCTGAACACCACCCATGCATCACCGAAACCATTCCGCACCGCCTATACACCAGACAGCAATGTAAAGACCGTCATCACCTGAGAACCATGAAACCACCTCAACGCTACGTGAACGCCATCTAAACATCATCTAAACACC
>NC_068999.1:3747469-3747935 GCF_001194135.2 Octopus bimaculoides
AGAACGATGGTTATCACCACAGCATCACCGCCATCATCATCATCATCATCGTCATCGTCATTGTCATCGTCGCCACCGCCAACGCCGCCACCATACTTTGCACCGTGCCTCGTCATGCAAACACTGGCACAGTTAATGCTAGATAAACACGCAGACACACGCAGACACATACCAAGGTGTCTGTCTGTCTGTTTGTCTGTCTGTCTGTCTATTGCTTTCTCTCCCTTTCTCTCTCTCTCCCCCTTCTCTCTCTTTCTCTCTCTATCTATCTCTCACACACACACACACCCACAACACATATATAAACAGATATATATGCATGTGTGTATGTGCGTACACATGCACATGTGTTTCTATATGGATACACATTTATGTACATATCTGTCTATCCATCTATCTATCTATCTATCTATCTATCTATCTATCTATCTATCTATCTATCTATCTATCTATCTATCTATCTATA
>NC_068999.1:3748457-3750630 GCF_001194135.2 Octopus bimaculoides
CTAAATTCTTGTTTTGTTGCGATTTTCTAGATTTTACCGTTTTATATTATCAAAATAAGAATTTTCATTTGGTAATGAGTCACCATAGCTTCAGGTTTATAGATACGCACACACACTGACTCACACATACACACACACACACACACACACACACACACTTATGTACTTATGTACAATAGTTATATCCGTGTGTGGATTTGTTTGTTTATATATACGAATATATATCACATATAAGTATATATATATATATATATATATATATGTGTGTGTGTGTGTGTGTGTGTGTGTATATGTGCGTGCCTGTGAAAGACTGACATATATATATGCATTCATACGCATATGTGCACCCATACATTTACATATTTATACAGATCCTTTGTTTATTTTAAGTTACAAAAGCATAAATGTGTTCCATAAATCCTATATCCTCTATACAACCTTGTGCTTCAAATACATAGAATCTGATATGTTTATTTATGTAGGGCGATAAACAGGGAATACATTCCTGGACCGTGGGTTCCTTCGCTTGAACCAACACGCCAACAGGTTAGAAAGAAAACGAATGACATTACTCGTAACGGTGTAAATATTTGAAGACCAAAAACCATCGACCGAATCCTCCAAGAGAATTTCGATACCTTTTTAGGCATGTTTCGGCAGGTTGAAATTAGCTCATTTCTTTTATTGAATAGGCTCATCTTTTATATAGAATTTCTCAGACAGACACAGGCCACATCACTTCTGCGCTTTCTTAAATGTCCGTGTCTCACGTAATACTGTTAATGTGTTAGTTGCAGTATTTCCTTTGCTCTTAAGTTTTCAAATGAATTTTGAATACTGTCGTGTTTTCCAGATGCGATGACGAAACGATTTATTTTCCTGGTGCAAGCAACATTTGAAAGAGTGCTGCGTAAGCTAATATTGCTCGCAGGTGTGTTGTTATTGGAGGTAGAAGCACAGTATACAACTATTTTCTCTTGGCGTTTTCTCTTTCAGCAGGAAAGTTCTGTTTCGGCCCTGCATGCCAGCTTCATTCGCTCCACTGTTGTTTGCCACACTTAGTTTTTTGGATCTAATGGCACAACACATGCATTTCGTGAAGTTGTACTTCACTGCTTTTGTTTGATAAATGGTATTTTGTCTGTAGTTATTTTTTATTTATTATAATAACTGGTGTCTTAAGACTTCGCACGTAATTCTTATCTTAAAGATTGCGATAGATGGCTCTGCGTGGCAGACTATCGCGTTTTTCAGTTTTTACTTTTCCAAGTCTTTATATCTCTCAGTCACAAAACTTGTTAAGACTAAGCTTCACCAAGGAAACCTAATAAGGCAAAAACAAATCAATATTTGCTATTACTCTCACCAAAGAAGACAACTATCATCTCTTGAGTTTTAATTGGTTTAAGTAAAGGAGTTGTCTTTCCTGTCTTTCTTTACCAGAATGAATCATCCAGCTAATTATATTCTCCTCCTTACACTTGCAATTATAATTGATTCATTAAAATAACTTAGGCTCATCACAATAAACACGTTTCACTCTATTTGATTAAAGGCTGTTACAGGTCAGGAGATTACATAGAAAATTCTTTATCGACTTGGTGTTAAATACTCTAAGTCTGATCCTGAAATACTTGTTAATTACAAATGAATGCAGCAGCAGTTATAAAAAAAATCACATTTAATTAAAAATGAAAAGAAGAGGAATTTGTGATTATTGTTGCCATTTGTTTGCTAATAAACCAACATATGTTTGCCGTTTGGATTTTGAATTCTTTTCAAAAACAACCTATATCTTTTGTCATGCAGTCTTCTGCGATTCAATTACAAAATTTTAGAGTTTTGAAGCACGTGAATCTGAAAGGGGAGGGGGTACTGAGTGGAGTTTTTAGTTCATTATTTACAGCCTGGTTTGTTTGGTTAACCAAACACCAGCAGCAGACAGCACTTGGTACTACGAAAACAGCACCTTTGTGTGAAACCCTATATAAAAACGTCCTTCTGTTGTGCCAGATGCCACCCTTAAGCAGCACACAGGAGAGGAAATTATGTCAATAACTGAATAACTAGCCTTGAGAAGTTACATATGGTAATTGAGATGAAGATAGAGCTGATGGAGACGTCAGTGTGTCAGTGTGTGTGTGCGCAAACAGCTGCAAACTGGTGGGTGATC
>NC_068999.1:3750640-3753951 GCF_001194135.2 Octopus bimaculoides
CGGTATAGCCCCCGTACAGCTCCCGATGCAGCAGCAATGGTCTGCTTTTAATACAACCCTCGGCACAAGGACTCCGTTAATTGGTTGGTTGATGTGCTTGATATCACAAGTGAAAAAAAAGACAATAATAAAATGATTGTCTAAAGATACATATGCGTTTCTAAGGCGAGTGTGATAAGGGAGTGTCTGTCTAATTCGATGCGAAACAATTCTCGCAAGGGACTTTGCTTTCCGTTATCTTTTTTTGCCGATGTAGACAGCCTTTACCCACACATGCACACGTACTTGCATGAATACCGATAGACATAATTAGTTTTTGACAGTGGCCCACAGAGTGGTTAGAAGCGTGTAAATATTGGGTTAAAAACCTCTTTGGATATGCTTATATATGTGTGTGTGAGTAGACCGAAGCAATGTGAACTTAAGTACCTTCCCTAAGGATACAACGAACTGCCCGGTTCAGAGATCGAACACACGATCTTATGACCGGGAGCTCAACATCTTAATCACAAACCACGCACCTACCCATACACACGCAGACACACAGAGAGGCTTCCATACAGTTTCCGTTTAACTAATTCCACTCACATGGAATTAGTTAATCTGAATCTCTTGTAGAAGACAGTAAAAGTGCCACACAGTCTTGACTGATTAACAAATGGATTGTTTAACTTTTTTTTTATTGTGATTAAAGAACCAGATTGGAATTAAACTGATTTTATTCGCAGACATTCACTGGAATTAATAAATCTTCGATATATAGCCCAATATTTAGGAATTCTATAACATGTTCTTCAACTTAACGAAATCGTAATTTAACGCAGCGGAACTATTCGCCACTTTTATGAAATGGTAAATATTAGAACTGTCAATTTCTTTACAGAATTAAGAGATAAATATTTACAGGAGTTAAGGGATACGAGATTGGACGAAGTCGGTGATGCCCCTTCCAGGAAATAAATGAAATGAATTGCTTATACCTTTGAACTTATTGATTGATGTGCTAGAAATAGTAACACGCCGTCTTAAAATAGAGAAATTTGGAAAATGGTTGCCGAAATCACTCAGAGACTGAATGTATTCGACCAATGGTGTCTACGAAGAAAGTTCGAGATCGCCTACAGCAGTGGTTCTTAACCGGGGTCCATATGGCCCTTGGAGGTCCAGATAAGATTCTGTTAAAGTTTATGTGCCATAAATCGCTTATACTTCTAGAATACACGAAATATTTCAACAATTTTTAAATACAATTCCTTATAATATTTAATTATAAAAATATAATGGGAATTTTTTAAAACATCAAATAACTATGAAGGTCCACCAGAGAAAAATAGGAATCAAAGGGGTCCATAGGTATAAAATGGATGAGAACCAGTAATTTACAGGAACGGAGTCACAAAATCCCAAGTCCCGAGAAGAGCCAATCAGTGCAGCCGACATTGTGGCAGAAAGAAATGTGAGACTTGTACGTTCTGTTTTCCGGTTCCCAGAAGGACGAGTATTAAAGACACGGTCCTTCTGGTGGTACCCGGTACAATAGGTACCACCAGAAGGACGAAGGAAGAGAGGGAGACCCAGGAAAACATGACACGCCACTTTTGTAGAAGATCTGAAACAACTCAAAAGATGCAGACGACACTTAAAAACATTAGAACGATTGGAAACGTCTGGTTGCCTCATGTCCCGGCCAAACTACGCGGAAAGAAATTTAACTAAAACTTAACGGCTTACATTTAATAAATTAGTTCTCGTATCTGAATAAAAGACAGATGGTCACGGCTGGAATGTCTTTGTGTCTAGATCTGCTCGACCAGAGTTTACCTTGGGCTAAACGACAACGGCTATTGTGAACATTAACTTAATATATGAGGTGTAAAACCAGAACTCTCTAAACCAACTCACTGCAACGTTTATTAGGTTAATTGATACAACTTTCAACCTGTCGAAAAATGTCCTACTCGACTTTTCAACCAATCATAACACGGTCTTATATTATTAAAGGATGTGTTATAAAAATATAAACGGTATTTAACTGGTATTTAACTGCTACTTTGTTTTATCGGCACCGGAAATAATAAAATGTAATACTGGCCCCGAGTGGAAATTGAACAGAGAAAATAAAGATGAAATATTGTATTGTGAGAACTAGAAATAAGTCTGATTGGTTCGTTGAGAAGAAGCTGTTCTGTGAAAGAGGATTCTTTACTTCCGGTATATTTGGTCTCTTCACATCAAAATAAATTAATTTTTAGAGCCATTGTGGGGGCACTCGGATATTTCAGGCAATAGACAGACAGATAGGCAAGCGGGCAGGCAGGCAGGCAGACAGACAGACAGACATAGACCGACAGATATAGACAGACAGACAGAGTGATAGATAGATAGATAGACAGACAGACAGATAGATAGATAGATAGATAGATAGATAGAGAGATAGATAGATAGATAGATAGACAGACATACACAGACAGACAGATGGACCGACGGACAGGTAGATAGATAGACAGACAGACAGACAGACAGACAGACACAAACACACACACGCAGATAGATTGACAGACGGACGAACAGACAGACAAACGGAATCATATAATATAATATATTTTGAACGTAACTGACGAAAGTTTTATGAGAGTTAAGTTATTGGTAAAGGGTTGCGGGGGTCGGTGTGTCTAGTCATAAATTAAAAGAAGCCGTTACGTGAAAAATGATTTAAGAAATGTAGGGTTTGCAGAGGAGGGGGTAGATGGTATCCCCAAAGAGGGGTGAGGGTTGTATAGAATCCCTAAAGTGGGTGGGAACACAATTAGTTAGTCTTTTTCTTTAAAGGATGGTCTCTAAAATAGGGATCAAATATACAATGGCCATATGTATGAATGTGTATTGTGAGTATGGGACTGTGTATCTATATATATGTGTGTAGATATGTACGCGTATATATATATATGCATATTCATATACATGCGAATACGTATACTGTAATCCGTCGACTATCACGGGTGTTACGTTCCAAAACCTCCCGCGATAGATGAAAATCCGCGAAGTAGAAACAGTACTGTATTGTATATATATATATTTTTTATTTTTATAATTTGTATATAGGCGTAGGAGTGGCTGTGTGGTAAGTAGCCTGCTTACGAATCACATGGTTCCGGGTTCAGTCCCACTGCGTGGCACCTTGGGCAGGTGTCTTCTACTATAGCTTCGGGCCGACCAAAGCCCTGTGAGTGGATTTGGTAGACGGAAACTGAAAGAAGCCCGTCGTATATATGTATATGTATATATATATATATATATATATATATATATAT
>NC_068999.1:3754722-3755472 GCF_001194135.2 Octopus bimaculoides
GGGGGGGGGGGCGAGAATCATCAGATTTCTGACAAGTCCTTGAACGGTGCCTCTTTTTGATTTATTCCTATCGAAGAAACGGTGAGAATTCTCTGATAAATGATTCGACCTCTTCAAAGAGTGAGTCTTTTATACTCCACGTCCTTTAATATACTCCTCACACTCTACATATACTCTTTATTAGCCGTGAGCTGGTTGCTTTTGTTGTTGTTGTTATTGTTGTCACTGTCATTGTTGTTGTTGTTGTTGTCCTTCTTCTTCTTCTTCTTCTTCTTCTTGCTACTGCTGCTGCCGATGTTGATGATGATGATGATGGTGTCGGAGGCGGTGCTGTTAATGCGATCTCTGAAATATGGTGAACTGTGCTGCGTTTCGTTTGAAGACCAAAACCTCCCAAAAAGATTCCATCCCTGATAAATTGGTTCCAAAGTGGATTAAACTATAAAAATCAGTCTCCGTTTAGAGAAACAAAAACAAAAAAAAATCCCTACAAAATGACCCCCCCCCCAAAAAAAAACAACAAAAAACGAGAATGATCTAGAAATGAATATGGCACCAGTTTGATGCTATTTATAATGATAATAATAATAATAATAATAATAATAATAATGATAATAATAATAATAATAAGGATAATAATAATAATAATAAGTGAATTCCAATTGCAACAAATTCAAGAATTAGACGAACTAGAAACACCTACAGAAAAAGCTAAGCGCTTGAAAACCCGTGCTAAAATTGCTGCCTTAG
>NC_068999.1:3757233-3758348 GCF_001194135.2 Octopus bimaculoides
TCTATCTATCTATCTATCTATCTATCTGTCTGTCTGTCTATCTATCTATTAACCTGTCTGTCTGTCTGTTTATCTATCAATCTATCTATTTATCTATCTATCTATCGATCTATCTATCTATCTATCTGTCTGTCTGTCTGTCTATCTGCATACATACATACATCTATATGTGTGTGTGTGTGCGTGTGTGTGCGCGCGTGCGTTGTGTATGTATATATGTACAGTAACATATATATATATATATATATATATATATATATATATACAGAGAGAGAGAGAGAGAGAGAGAAAGAGGCGAAGAGATACGTATGTATATACGCGAATTGGCGTGTGTATATGCGTGTGTGTTTGTGCACGTGTGTGTGTATGTGAGTGTGAGTACGAAGCACAGTTAAGTGTGACAAACGAAGCTTCACAGACAAAACGACAGGAGGCTGTTTGCTCATCTGTATTCCACCGTTACGGCAGTGCCATTCTGCCAAACTTTGGTAAATAGGAAATGTTCTGGTTTTGATATTGTCTAGTTTTGTTTCCAATCTGCTTTCTAAAACGCTTAGAACTTGGTAGCGTTCTATGGTGCCAGCCCCATGGAAATTCTCGGTTTCTTAAGTATTTTAAACCCTTTCGGTTTCGTGTTGTTAACCAATACATTTTGGGGGTTATAACTACTTAAAGGGGGATATTATATAGACGCAAGTGTGGCTATGTGGTAAGTAGCTTGTATTACGTTCTGAGTTCAAATTCCGCCGAGGTCGACTTTGCCTTTCGTCCTTTCGAAGGTCGATAAATTAAGTACCAGTATCGTACTGGGGTTTGTCTGTGTGCTCTCGTCGCCTTTCACGATCTCCTCGATGACGTCATCGCTACACCAGTTCTGCTTCGGGTCTCTGTGTGTGCGTTCGTGTATTTTGTGTGTGTGTATGTGTGTGTGCGTGTGTGATTAAACCCGAAATCTCGTAGTTGCGATAAGAACTTATGAACCACCACCGAGTGTTCAAAATAAAAACAAAACAACCCGTCGTGCAGATATAAAAATAACTTTATAAGAATTACGTAACAACAGAAACCATATGTGTGTATATACATACGTATATGTGTGTGCATATATATATATA
>NC_068999.1:3758453-3761262 GCF_001194135.2 Octopus bimaculoides
TGTGTGTGTGTGTGTGTGTGTGTGTGTGTGTGTGTGTACACACGAAAGAAGGTATTTCTAAAATAACATTCTTGTTACAACGCCTACTGAGGACATAATTCCAGCCTAATTGGGTCTCGTTAGTCTCCCTCAGTCAAACTGTTCGCATCCTCCTACTTCGCTTTGCTGGACATGCAAGTTCTATATTTTAACATCACAATGAATCCATAATGCTTAATTCATAAAGAATGAATTAATTTAGGTTCTTAGTGCTATTTCACATGATTGCCACCAGATGGAGCTACATGTAGCAACTTCTGATATTTTTTCAAGACTACACGCTACAATGGTTTTTGTTTCAAAGGATTTCGTGTGATTTGCTACTTTAAAATTTTCAGTTTTCAGAGTTGAGGGATCCTCTATGATCGTTTATCACCTCATTAATCAGAACCGATCTCGATGCAATCATCATCATCATCATCATCATCATCTTGTTGTTGTTGTTGTTGTTGTTGTTCTTCTTCTTCTTCTTCTTCTTCTTCTTCTTCTTCTTCTTCTTCTTCTTCTTCTTCTTCTTCTTCTTCTTCTTCTTCTTCTTCTTCTTCTTCATCATCATCATCATCATCATCATCACCATCATAATCACCGCCGCCGCCGCCACCACCACCTTTTTCATTATAAGAGGATCAAAAGCAACTTCTTTGATCCATTTCAGAGCATTTTAGGCAACGCATGAACCTCACATAATCCCATGTTTGCTCTGTTAATTAATGCTAAAATCTTACGTCTGCATATAGCGAATTAATTTAACTCACAATATTCTATATGTTTTTATTAAGTTCCCAAATTCTTGAAAAGTAAAGTGTACCAGACTAGGAATTGAACCCTCAACGAACCGGATAAATGCGAAACACTTCGAAATGTGTATTTTAGCATTCTATTACCTGAGCCATGTTTGAAGACTTACCTCTGCAGTCAAATAAAATAGACGGCCATTAATTACATCATGATAAACAAGTTCTAAGGACAGCGATAATAAAACTTTGAATTCTTTGACGAGATTAAACCGAGGCACCTTTATTGGTTCCAACACACTGTTTCCTGATTTCTTTCTCTATTTTCAGATTCTATCAACTCCGTTAAATCCACTCTGCTGTTTGCACTGATAAATCGCAGTCGAGTGCGAAATATAACAGTTTAGTTTGTCGATAACATGAGATTTGGCATATGGCAGCAAATATCGATTTTCTTTGTGGTTCAGCTTGTAACAGCACAGATTTATTATTCGAAGAGTTATTTTCTTTTGCGAATTTTGTAATTTATTCCAGTTGTCATGGTGATAAGAAGATAGAAGTCACAGCTACCTCATGGATACGAAGATAAGCCATGACAGGTCCGTGTCGCACAATAACATGAATGCTAGAGTGTTGTCTACTAAAAGTGGAGTGTCGCTCGGATTGGGGTGTCAGTTTGTTATTTTGGAAATAACGTTGCTGCGGCACCGTAAACTAGGTGTTTGGATTCGTTAATGCCACTTTCTTGGAAATAAAAATTAATCTCAATTAACTACAGGCATTTTGATACTAAAATATTCTTTTCTACTCTAGGCACAAGGCCTGAAATTTTGGAGAAGGAGCCAGCCGATTAGATCGATCCCAGTATGCAACTGGCACTTAATTTGTCGACCTCGAAAGGATGAAAGCCAAAGTCGACCTCAGTGGAATTTGAACTCAGAACGTAAAGACAGACGAAATACCGTTAAGCATTTCATCCGGCGTGCTCAAGTTTCTTTTCTACTCTAGGCACAAAGCCCGACATTTTTGGAGAGAGGAGGGGTCAGTCAATTTGATCGACCCCAGTACGCAACTGGTACTTCATTTTTCGACCTCGAAAGGACAAAAGGAATAAGAGTAAATGAACAGAGAGAAAATGAAAAGAATTGTAGATTTCAGCGATCCAGCATGGCGACCCACAAGAGTAAACAAGAGAAGCAGAGACAGGCAGAAACAAGGAAAATGCCCCTTGTATTTGAATACTATGCAAATATTCTTTCAAAAAACCTTTTTCATTTAATTTTTCAAACATTTAATCGTTTTCCATATTTAGAGTTGAAAAAGTCTCAATGACTGAAACCATTACTGAAATGTTTTTCATGATAAAATTATTTTAGCATTTTCTACCTTGACTTTTTTCCATATATATATCAACTCGTGTGTTCCTTTTCACACACACACACACACACACACACACACACACACACACACACACACACACACACACACACACACACACACACACACTCACACACACACTCACACATATATATATATATATACATAAATAATAAAATGTGACAACAAAAGAATGAGATCTCGATATTAGGTAAATATATATATATGTATACTTATATATGTATGTCTATATACATACATCAATACATACATACACACACACACACACACACACACACACACACACATACACACACACATATATATATATGTATATATATATATATATATATATATACATACATATACAGAAATGCATACATACGTACATGCATCCATTCATCCATCCATTTATGTGAGACACACACAAAGAGACAGAGTATGTATACGTATATATATATGACTGGTGTATATATATATATATATATATATATACACACACGCACACGCACATATATGTATGTATGTATGCATGTACACACCCAAACAAATGTGTGTGCGTGTATCATATACGTACGTATATGATGTGATGTAGTTTAAAACCTAACATAAACAGCAGCAACAGGGCTACAGACGTAGCAGGTTAGATTGCTATGTCA
>NC_068999.1:3761751-3764021 GCF_001194135.2 Octopus bimaculoides
TACATACATAGATAGGGAGAGAGAGAAAGAGAGAAATAGAAAGAAGGGTGAACTGCTATTTTCCCCCTTTTTTGTAGGTCTTTTAAGCACAGAACGCTGACTAAATAAACAACATTTCCCTTCACTGGACATGGGCTGTTATTGTAAATTATATCCTCACACTTAACGAAAACAGGAGAGACAGAGAGACAGGCAGACAGACAGATAGATAGATGTGACAAGACAGAGAGACAAAGAGGTAGAGAGATAGAGAGATAGAGAGAGAGACAGGGGAGAGAGGGAAAGAAAAACCCAATACAAAAGAGCATACAGGCTTTTTTTTTCTTCCTCTACCAATGTCATTTTCACAGGCCTGAAATCCGCCATAATGGTTTTCCATGTCACATGACAATGACGATCAAACTGAACAACTTCAACACCGAAGAACATTTAATTAAAAACTACACAACATCCGCCATATTGCTTTTTTCTCTTTTCCTGTCGTCTTTTCCTCCTTTCGTTCTTTCTTTCTTTCTTTCTCTTCATTTCTCAGTTCTGTCTGTGTTTGTTGTTTTGCTTGTTTTAAAATATTTGTTTTTGCGCGACGAAGACGGGTAGCGACGGCGTTGGGTTGCTGTTTGGTTGGTTCTACAGCTGGTCAAGTTTGATAGAGTTGTCCAACTGTTAACTTGTGACAGGGTCCTTGTTTTCTCAAGTACAACAATATTCGTGTGCCGTGGATAAAAAGGGCCTCTTCTGACGTTTCCGGCAAGAAGAGCGGGGAGCCTTCTCGTAAGAAATACCATCTCCTTACCTCCTTGCAATACCCACAACTTACCTTAACAGCTTTCTTAAGGTGATGGTAGAGGTTGGGATGGCTCTTCGTGTAGACCCTTCCTACTCACTTCGAATTATTGTTTGGTTCTTTCTTTCTTTCTTTCTTTGATTCAGAACATGTCACCAGTACAAAACTAAATAAAACATTTAAGTGACAAATAACTCAGACTACAAAACCTCAAATACGTATCAAGCGCAGCAATAAGTATGATTTACATAACTCAGATATGGCGCAGCTTTAAAAGTCGTAAATTCCGTAACGAAGGACAGATACAGCCGACAGAAATGTTGCATGAGTGGGGAATAAAATCTTGGAATCTGATCTTGTCTGCAGAAGTTACAAACTAACGAAAGGTCCCCTGTGTGATCGCTTGACCTGCGATATTTAACTGTCAAATCCTCTTCGAATACTGCCCTGCCATCTTGAAAATATATAAATATATTGGCTAAGATAGACTGCTATATAACATGCCAGAAATGAAGAGGTTTCCATTAGAATGACGATTTAACAATATCTGCTCATGGGCCCACAACCAGATCCTTGGTAGGGCGGGGGATGGGCAACACCAAGATTATCAGACCCAAGGGGACACTTGAATGGAAGACAGAATAGAAATTTTATTTTATAATAAAGCAGCCGGGACGGAAAAAGCTGACCGTGACGATCGAGTGGGAGAAGACTGCTGGAGAAATTGAGGTGTTACAAAAGTAAAAAAAAAACCCAAAGGAAGAATTTGAGTCTAGTTTAAAGGGACTAAAAGGGACTCCTGCGAGAGTAGAGTACATGTACTCTTAAGCGGAAATAACGATGATGATGGTGATGCGGATGTTGATGGTGGTGGCGGCAGTGGTGGACGTGGTGATGATGATGATGACAAGAATGATTAAGATGATGATGATAAAAGTGATGATAACGACGATGAAGAGGATGGTGAGGATGATGAGGATGATGAGGATGATGAAGATGATGGTGATAATGATGATGGTGATGACAACGCCGACGACGACGATGACGACGACGACGACGGCGACGACGACGGCGATGATGATGATGATGATGATGATGATGATGATGCTACCGCTGGCATCATGGAAATAAATGAGAATAACAACAACAACAACAACAGCAACAACAACGGGACAACGTTAAGAAACGATTCCACGGTTGCGACAATCTCATATAGTTTAGTCACGGCTCTTGAAATCTTCATGTTCTTCATATCATGTCTGAAAGTAAAGCGATTCTTTGTCACTGTCAGCTCCGAAATTATGAACGTAACCATATGGAAGACATACATACGCACACTCATACATACATATACATACATACATGCATACATATACATACATACATACATACATACATACATGCATACATACATACATGCATGCATAATACATACATATATATGTGTGTGTGTGTGTATCTCTCTCTCCGTATACATATATATATA
>NC_068999.1:3764460-3769267 GCF_001194135.2 Octopus bimaculoides
ATATATGAATGACCTACTTGTCATTATCGCCAACAGATACCACATTCCTATGCAGTTAATACCATTGTCAACTTCCCACTACCCTTCCTCCACTTACACACACACACACACACACACACACACACACACACACACAGAGGGGCAGACTGACACATACACACACAGAAGCACACCCGTCATCGACATACAACTGTAGACACCTCACATCAAACCTGCTCCAACTCCATGAAGAAAGACCACGAAAAACATTATTACAGGCGGGCAAGTGGGTGTGGTGGGGGACATGACAATCTTGACTCCTTTAACATCGCAAATACACAATTACTGATATTGTAGTTGTTGTTGCTGTTGTTGTTGTTGTGTGTGTATGTGTAAGATGCCTGGTCTTACAGCATATACAGTCTGTTTCAATACTTATTAAATCTCATCCGAGATCAGAAATAAGTAAAAACTGAAAAGAAACAATTTAAAACACTACCGATAAAGACAAACAGCAGCAGCAGCACTGTAACAGAGACCCTTTCTAAACAATGAAACAAAAATACCGCTTAAATAAATTCGGGAAGTTTGGAGGGGGGAAAAAATTAATATTTCGAATAATAGTTAAGATTGTTATAAATTTACTATTTTGCAATTTTAATGGTCGAATATCTATCATCGATGATTCCTCCAAGAAAGACAATTTCCTAAGTAAGCATTAACAACGATCGAACTGATATTGAAAGCTTTTACCGATTTAGAGACAGAATAATTTTAAATTTTGTCATTTAGTCGTTTTTTTCCCTCAATTTCTCACTGATTCTGTCAACGGGGTGCGTTTATTTTGATAATAGTACCCTGGTATGACGGATGTATATTATTTTCATGTTTTACGTTGTGTTGGAAGTAATTACATATTTAATACCAGCATAACTAGGTTGGTTTTGTTTTGTTTTTTGGTTTTCTTTTCTTCCTTTCTTTTTCGTCTTTTATTTCTTTTTGTATTTCTCTAAGTAACTTCTGTAGATTTTAGCTTTTTGGAATAGCCAATATCGATTGAGGTAATAATCGACTAGAGTATTAATACTGCTAAAGTAATAAATAATAGCTTCTAATTACACAGTTAGCAGGCATATTTAAGCGTTCGTTCTAATAATAACAGTAATTTGTGTCGTTCTTGTTCTGATACCAAAATAACTGCGGCTACTCAATGCAACCTGCTTCAATCACATTACACAAAAAAAAAAAAAATATGGAAGACAATCATGGATATAAGTTTTAGATTAGCTTAGTAACAAGCGACTCGTTCCATATATTCTGTTATTGTGCTTATTTTAACAGCCTTGTATTGTCCCACCCATTCCGTCAATCAAACGACTTCGAACAGAACTCGTTTGCCTTTTACAGTCAAACGTTAACATCTTTAACACACTCAAAATTTCATATCTCAAAACTGTCATTTCAAATATTGATTTTTTCTTCCTTTCTTTCCAATTTTCCAGAATATTCTTTTCAAAAGACTTTTACAAAACTTATTTATTCTTGAGTGTGTGTATGTGTGTGTGTATGATTGGTCCTTTGTTGCTTTCCAATTTTCATCCAGATTCTTCTTCTTCTTCTTCTTCTTCTTCTTCTTCTTCTTCTTATTATTATTATTATTATTATTATTATTATTATTATTATTATTATTATTATTATGCCGGTTATTTTCGATTGTTACTTATTTCTGACTTCAGGTCAGATACGATAAAGACTGAAATAATTTTCTCCCGCCGCGCGTGTATGTCTGTGCGTGTATGTCTGCGCGTGTGTAAACATATATACATACATACATACCTACACACACACACACACACACACACACACACACACACACACACATATACATATTTATATATGTATGTATCAATCTATCTATTTATATATATATAAATATATATATATATATATATATGTATATATATGTATATATATATATATATATAAACACATACATACATATATATATAGATATATAGATAGTCACTGTAACCTGTTGTTGTTGTTTAACCCCAGGTCAGTCAGAATCCAGCTGACATATAATTGAACGATTCCAACAATGGCTGCTCCATCTAAAACTAAATTAGCTGACATAGCCGTCCCTTGATTAAGACAGGAAAGGGTGAGTTGAGGTAAATTTGGCTGATGTTTCTAGCCTGTTGAATTACTGCTAAAGAGGTTTCCCCGTTTGCTCACAGCAGCAGCAGTAGCAGCAGCAGTAGCAGCAGCAGTAGCAGTAGTAGTAGTAGTAGTAGTAGTAGTAGTAGTAGTAGTAGTGGCGGTGGTGGTGCTGGTTGCTGTTGTGTTCGTCGTCGTCTTGTTTATGATGGTAATGACTATGGTGATGACGACGACTACGACGACGACGATGATGATGATTATTTTGTCACAAGAACAACAACAACAACAACCACAATCGCTCAGTAATGACAGGGAATTGTGGGAACGAGCATCAGATTCTTCTGCTGATCGAAGTTACCATTCCCTCTGATTGTAAGCTTTAGATAGAATAAATTTTTTCCCCGTTCATATTTGTTATTCTCTATTACGAATGACTGTTTATTTTCCCCACTTTTTTTTTTATTGATCACATGACCTATATAACTTTCACTTTTTCTGCTAATCTAATCAGATGTTACTTTTATCTAGCCGCAGATCGATAATCTTAAAAAGATGTATTATAATGATGATCGATCAAATCCTAGTTTATGATAATTGAAATTATATTTTCATTGACTTTTATTGACTTTTGGTGACTTTTTATTGGATTTCCCTCCATTTTTTTTGTATAAACTTTTTCGTTTTTTTCTTTTATTTTACTGCTTTTTTATTTCCTTTTTCATTTTTTTGTCGCATTTCTCAGATTCCAACTGAGACAAATTCACGTGGTTTTCACAGCATCAAGAAACGAGAATCTGTGGGAGTTTGACTGAAGATGTTTAACAGATGGCCGCCGTTCAGACACGGTCGTCTGCTTATGAAGGAAGTTTGCTGTGTAGCCCTGTCATGTGATTCCAGGTTCTATCCCTCTTCGTGCTAAATTTGTTACATGTCTTCTGCTTAAGCCCCATAAACTCTTAGCCTCGTAGCCACAACCTTGGCGTGGCCAATGTCTTCTTCTGAATTAAATTTGGTTGACAAGAATCTGCACAGAAGAACTCCATCCTATGTATGCGTACGTGTGTGAGTGGATACATACATACATACATGTATATATATATGTATACACACACACACACACACACAAACATATATATATATATATTAATAACCTATAGAGACACTGTATTTCGTTATGCAACCATAATATATTACAAAGTATATTAAATGCTTTTATTAAGTTATTACCATGTTCTACTGTGTTAGCAGTGCTCTTACATACCTTGTTAAGGTTATCTCTACAGCTTTTCTCTAGAAATTACTGCCAGCAATGATTTTTGTTATGACATCTCGTATCCGAGATGCTTGATGAAACAACAATGAGATCGAAAATGAAAAATGGATAATGGGCGTATATGCCATATTTCAGGAGTTTTTGCTCCTTCACCAGCAACCATCCAACCATTAATTACTCAGGAACACACACTGGGGTCGATGTAATCGACTTAATCCAGTTGTCTGTCCTTGTTTGTCCCCTCTATGTTTAGCACCTTGAGGGCAATAAAGAAATAAGAAACGTTAGAACGCCGAGTGAAATGCTTAGCGGTATTTCGTCTGTCTTTACGTTCTGAGTTCAAATTCCGCAGAGGTCGACTTAGCTTTTCATCCTTTCGGGGTTATAAAATACTGCGTCACATAACGCAATCTTTAAGAGATCGGGGTGCGCACCACGTATACATGTATACACACATGTACGATGGGCTTCTGTCAGTTTCTGTCTACCAAATCCACTCACAAGGCTTTGGTCGGCCTCGGGCTATAGTAAAAGACACTTACCCAAGATGTTAGCACTTTGGGCAAGAACTATATCTATCTATCTGAGCCCAGAACCATATCTATCTATCTATCTATCTATCTATCTATCTATCTATCTATCTATCTATCTATCTATCTATCTATCTATCTGTTTGTGTATCTGTCTATACACACACACAAGTATGTATGTATTTGTATGTTTATGTATTATACGTAGTAACAATTAGACACGACTTTTTACGGCATCTTAATCGATAATTCCTCTTACACAAATACCCGGATGTATAATATCTTTTGTTATTGATCTTCCAAAAAGCTGCCTAGCTTGCCAAATGCATGTCAAAGAGGTCAATATGCTTGCACCGGAATTTGGCCATTTCTGAAAGGTTGATGCCAATGATTATTATTAACAACATCACGAAACCATTTTTCAATGTTTACCATTTCATTTCGTCTTTGGTTCTTTGTTGTCTTTATTATCTTTCAGGTTTTTCTTTTTGTATATTTTTGGCTTTCTATTGTTTCTCTTTTCTTGTTGTTGCTTCCGGCTGGGGACCACATATTTTGGTAGATTTCTTCTGAATACTAATTTCTGTGTGTGTGTGTGTTTGTATGTGTGTAATAGAGAGAGAGAGAGAGAAAGAGAGAGTGTGAGAGAGAGAGAGAAAGAGTGACGGAGAGAGAGAGAGAGAGAGAGAGAGTGGAAGTGTGTATCTGTGTGCGTGTTTCTAGCAATTATATATATGTATGTATGCATGTATATGTGTGTGTATGTATACATACATA
Organism: Octopus bimaculoides; assembly: GCF_001194135.2. Classification (NCBI taxonomy): domain Eukaryota; kingdom Metazoa; phylum Mollusca; class Cephalopoda; order Octopoda; family Octopodidae; genus Octopus; species Octopus bimaculoides. The sequence goes on from NC_068999.1 coordinate 3,769,180, forward strand.
TATGTACACGCACACTCACACATATACAAATTTATTTATTTATGTGCATACACATTCATATATGTCCGTGATTATGTATATATATATG
>NC_068999.1:3770574-3772075 GCF_001194135.2 Octopus bimaculoides
TATATATATACAGCAAATATTTTAATACACCCTGATTTAAAGGGTTCGAAGGATTATATGAGAGTAGATATATGCATGCATGTAACTGCTTATCGTTAGTAATAAATCCAGATAAATGCATCATCGTTATGCAGTTATCAGGATATGTAACGATATGTTGTTAAATGCGTGCAGTTGTTTACATTCATGTACTTATAAATAGTCATGCTAGAAAGAGATTAGTAGACCCTAATAAATATTTTACAGTAACATTATCTTCTCAATGCAATCCTTCCTAAAATACCCAGGATTAAATATCGTAACAAAAAGCTACTAACATTAATACCAAGTTAAACCTTCGCCTGGCCTATGCTATATGATAGCAAATATTGTAAACAAAGAATATCTTGACTTGAATATAACACATCTGTTTATTTCTTTAATTTCAATCCTTACTGAACTAGAAACAATAACAAAACTCTACATCAAACAAGAATAACTCTCTCCACCATACCCTTTTTTTATCAACGCACAATAATTAAAAGGAGAGATGTTGTATAGTGAAACTGCACAACCCTCCCGGTAAAAAGTGGTAGTAGTCAGCCATTATAAATAGACCAGTAGCCGATCAACAGGAGAAGGTCGAGAGTATGTGTAGACTGTTCTGATAGTCGTGTCTGTGCTGATATAATAATTATGCTGTGATACTGAATGGAAGTTATAACGATCCAATCTTTTGAGGATAACACTGTTACGACTGGGGGTCGTACAGTACCAGATAAAAACATTCTATCGACGACTTCGGAATGTAACAATATCTGTCATGTATATGTATATTATAGATAGATAGATAGATAGATAGATAGATAGATAGATAGATAGATAGATAGATAGATAGATAGATAGATAGGTAGATAGATAGAAAGGTAGTTAGATAGATAGGTAGATAGATAGATAGGTAGATAGATAGATAGGTAGATAGATAGATAGCTTGTAAACTGAAAGTGGCGGTGGCGTGAGACTAATGGCAAGCGACAAAAGAAATTGTAACAAAATTGTAATTTTCATAGGAGGGAAAGAAATGGCCGTCCTGTTAGTCTCAAAGGTTCTTGCCATAGAGAATTTCCCTTCACCTTGCTTTAAATCAGAATGATTCTTCTAGAGCACAGACCGGCATCGTCACCTTTCAATAACCACCTTCACAAATAGGGTTACTTCCGCCACCGCCATTACCAAAAGCTACATTAGCACCACAGCAATCGCACGTTAAGCTTCATCACCACATCATAAGCATCACCGCTCCTTCCCCGACTCACCAAGACAAACACCACGCCACAATAAACACCACAACCTAAACAGCCCCGACCACAACTACAGCCCCGACCACACAACCTACAGCACCCGGATTCGCACCCGTATCTCCCACCCACGCACAATCAAATATTTAGCAGGTTTTTCCGGGTCTACCACTCCGCCCAAAGCAAACTCTGCATTCATCTTCCTCCCACCCCACACCACAACC
>NC_068999.1:3772554-3773381 GCF_001194135.2 Octopus bimaculoides
ATATATATATATATATAAACACAGACACATACATATACATATTGATCTCTCTTTCATTCTCTCTCTCTCTCTCTCTCTCTCTCTCTCTCTCTCTCACACACACACACACACACACACACACACACGCATACACGCACACACTTGTTTTCACAGAGCCAACACTGTGTAAACACAGCCTATTTGCAGTTGAATACATTTGCCTGGGACTGTAATCACAGAATCGTTTGCTTGAAGTGGTTTTGGAGGAAGTGACGTAGGTGCGTCTCTCTCGGTGTGTGTGTGTATGTGTGTGTATTGTGTTGGGTGGGGGTGGACCTGGGATAGATCTGGGGTGCAGTAAGGGTGGATAACACAGAGAAGGCATAGAACCACCGAGAAACATTTTTTTTTTTCCTTTATCCTTTTTTCACTGACAAATACAAAAACGATATACGTAAAAACACACATGCATTTATGCGTGTGTATGTGTGTGCATATAATAGATATATATATATGTATATAGATATATTCTGTTATTCGGTTATGTGTTTAAGCCTTAAGGCTGTGGTCATGCTGGGGCACCGCCAGTGTAATCACCTTTATATATATGTATGCGGGTGTGTGTTTGTGTGTGTATTGTACACTCACACAAAGAGATGCACATATCGAAGTAAGAGCGTTTGTGTGCATGTGTGTGTGTATACATATACATATACATTCATATATATGTATATATATATATATATATATACGTGAGTGTGTATATGTATAGGTATATACATACAAAGATAATGAGACAGACATGCTATATATGTATATATATATATATATATATATATATATATATA
>NC_068999.1:3774040-3776391 GCF_001194135.2 Octopus bimaculoides
TATATATAACATGCAGTCTATTTGAATTATAATCAACTTACATGAAATATATTAAAATTAATATATTCTGTGCCGGTATATATGCGTGTGGGCTTTAATTACATATTCAAGGCATACGTTTCTGGTAGCGGTGTGTATACTATATAACCAGAACAGAATGTATACAAGTCTCATGTAGCGAAGTATATATGAAAATCACAAACAGAACCGTCTTCAACCGGAAAACAGATGAATAATACGCGTATTGAATTCTGTTATTTAAGCCTTTGAAAGAAATGGAACGAGATATGTTATTGTGATATTTGGAAAATATTTGGATAATCTCAGGTTCGATTTTGGATTCGACCGTGGAAAATTCCTCTAAAAGATGCAGAACTGAGGAAAATGACATGCAAATGTTTAAGCAACAAGTGTCCTGTATCTGTCCATCCATCCATCCATCCATCCATCCATCCATCCATCCATCCATCCATCCATCCATCCATCCATCCATCCATCCATCCACTCATACATTGATAAGGAGTTTTGCAGTTCCAGTATCCAAATTACACTTTTAGCTTCATAGCTATTATTACTGGAGCAACAGGATACATGCCAACCCGTCTAGAACAAAAGTATGGCCGGCCCTGGGCTACTCAGGGAGATGACGCAAACCCTTAATTCATGCACTACAAATAATCACATGAAAAAAAATGCAAGACTTATAAAAATCTGGAAGACTTCCTTAAGATTTAGAGGATGATAAAGGAAACAAGACGCTTTTCTTCACAACCTCGCTACCAAGTAAGGTGGGTGGTCAAAGTTTATTCTAAATTAAAAAGAGAAAGAGAAGCACACACACACACACACACACACACATACATACATATACACTGCATAGTGTGCAATAAACCTTTCTTCCTTGGTGTCTCTAACTTCAACCTTGGCTTAATCTGAAAGTTTCTGAATCAAAGTTGCCATTCATCAACAATTAGCAGTCAATGACTGCCATTATTAAACTGGTCAGCGTAAATAAAGATTGCTTTTCCGCCATTTTAAGTGTTGTATCTGTTATAACTTTTCTTGTCGTTGTTATTGTTGTACAGCAGGTCAGATGGTGCGTAGACATCATCGATCGATCCGAGGTTCATATCTTTGATCTGGCTCTGGCGATAATGTTGAAAATTAATAACGTCTTCATTTTGGTTGACTGAAGGAGCCATTAATATGGCGTGCTTAAGTGAGCCTCGTTTTAAAGATGCAGAGATATATTTTGGAGAGCACGATTTGGCTTCTTTATTATGTCCACTGTATGCTTATAGAGGAAGTTACTCCAGACCGGTATATGGTGTTCATTGCATTGAAAATAAGGAACAGTGGGTCAAAGATTTGACTGTTATATTCAGTGTATTTATTTTCTAAACATTCCCGCATGTAATTGTTTGGCTTCTATAACTTGCTTGTTGGGAGTGAATTGTCTTCCACATGGAACAAGTTGATTACAAAATAGATTTTTCAATGGTAAGAGAACTGGCTTTCATGTTAAAAGGGAGGACAGGCTCATAAAAAAACGGGGTAAGTCAATTACATCGATTCCAATGTTCAATTAGCCCTTATTTTATCGAACCCCGAAAGGATGAAAGGCAACGACCAGCCAGCTCGGTGCCATGTCACTGTTGCATAATAAACGAAGGAAATAAATTCTTAAAATCTCGATGAAGTATGGTCACGTGTAAGAGTTTATTGAAAGTTATTACAAGTCAAGTGACTGTGTCGATATTTTAGACATTAACTTTTCGTTTTGTGATATTGCTTTATGGAATGCAAGGAAAAGTAATTCCTTTTGGATATTTTCTTTCCTTTTCCCTGATTTATGAAAAAGTCTAAATCAGATAAAAAACTAACTTCCAGCCTTCAGACCGGAAGTAGAAAGTTTGATGCAAACTCATTAATCTGGAAGATATTTTTGTTGATTTAATTATTTTTAATACCCATCATTTTAGCTAATTGTGAATTGTAGAGAAACGCCTCTTTATACTTCATCTACAATTGTAATTAACTGTTTAATGAAATTACCATTCTGTTTTAAAGCAGACGAAATGCCGCAAAACATTTCGTCCGGCATTCTAACGATTCTGCCAACTCCTCGCCTTTGCATTAGTAGTAGTAGTAGTAGTAGTAGTAGTAGTAGTAGTAGTAGTAGTAGTAGTAGTGGCTTCAACGGCTGACACAAGGCCAGCAATTTCGGGGAAAGGTCATGATGACCGTTACATTGAAACCCCGCCCTACTCCGAGGTCAACTGGTACTTATCTCCTCGACCCGGATAGCGTGGAAGGCAAAGTCGATCTCTGCAGCATTTGAACTCAAAACT
>NC_068999.1:3776666-3778155 GCF_001194135.2 Octopus bimaculoides
AGTGGTGGTGGTGGCGGCGGTTGTGGTGGTGGTGGTGGTGGTGGTGGTGGTAGTGGTGATGGTGGTGGTTATGATGATGATGATGATGATGATGATGATGATGATGAAGATGCTGCTGCCACTGCTGCTGCTACTGCTGCCACAGCTGCTGCTGCCACTGCTGCTGCTGCTGATGATGATGATGATGACGACGACGACGACGACGATGGTGACGTGACTACTGCGATGATAAAATATAAATGAAATTAAATTATAAGCCACAAACTACCAATAAAAAACAAAATGGCTGTCTCTATTATTTGCTGGAATTTCTCGTCGGCCATTTTAACACTTGCTTAAGCAAGGCTCTGCCTCAAGAAACTAAACCTTCTATCAAAGATGGCGTCTAGGTTTACAAAATGAGTTTCAGTAACAAAGTGACTGGTAATAGAAGAAGACGGAAAGAATCATGTTGCACCGTTATGTCTGCTTTACCTGAACAGGAAATATATATATACATCGTATTTACTGAACAGGAAATGTATACATACATACACACCCCCAAAATATATACACACATATATATATATATGCAAACATTCACCGTATTTAGTTACCACAGCAAACGTCACAGTAAGTCGGTTCGGCGCGGGAAAACTGTGTGTATGTGCGTTTGTCTGTGTGTGTATTATACATACATTATATACATACACAAACACACACACATATTTAATTGCGTATGTATACGCATGCATATATATATATATATATATATATATATATATATATATATACACACACATATATATATATACACACACACATATATATATATATATATATATATATATATATATATATATATATATACATATATTACTCACATGCATTCACATACTATCAGATATATATGTACATGTAGATACATACTTACCTACATGCGTGCGAACACACACACACACACACACACACACACACACGCACATACATATCCTCTCCATAACCCCACGCCACATGACAAGACACACCTCATCAGTTTAAACATTGGAATCCGTTTCAGGCCGCCACAGTTGATCAGAAGTCACTCTTAATAACTTATATTGCTGCCATTTTATCAACCCAAGCCATCGCTTCGATAAGTCACCTGCAATTTTGCTTCTACATAAACCAATATACCTAATACTCGTATATATATATATATATATATGGCTGCATATACTACCACATATACTGCTACATACACTGCCTCATGTACCATGACATATACGGATATTTATACAGCTACCCAATCTACAAATCTGTTCGATTTAGTCAGGTTTATCTTTTTGACGTAATAAAATTCGTTTGAGAGACTGAGAGAGAGAGCAAGCCTCGTTCTGATCCGAATGTACTGAGGGTAGATTGCAAGTGGGCGTGCTTGCGCGCGCGCGTACGTGTACGTAGACATATACACACCTACACACACACACACACACACACATGTATATATGTATATATATATATATATATA
>NC_068999.1:3779295-3780608 GCF_001194135.2 Octopus bimaculoides
TGTGTGTGTGTGTGTGTGTGTGTGTGTGTGTGTGTGTGTGTGTGTGTGTGTATGTGCGTGCGCGCGCATATTTGTGTTTGTACACACAGGCACTCGCAGACGAACACAGTCACAGACATACATATGTATGTATGCATGTATGTTTGTACATGATATGTGTGTGTATGTATGTATATATGTATAGTTTTGTGTGTGTGTATATGCATGAATGTTTGTATTTATGTATGTAATTATGTATGTAGTTACGAAAGCATGTATTTATGTCTCTTTGTATATGTTGCCCTACATAACACAACTTGGCATAGATCCGTTGTTTAAAAACAAAATCTTTAACTTGAGTCTCTCTCCAATCCATTAGTATACAGAAGACACCAGTCACGTGGCTAACTATTTCTATTCATTCATTTCTAAGACGGCAAAACATATTACGAGCAAGATTTATCTGCCATTTGATAGCAGGTCGCGCGACAGCGCACAGAGGGGTTCCCTCAACAGGCCATCTGACTATTTAGCGCAACAATGGGCGTGAAATCAGATTTAATAGTTTCCAGTAAGAGTTTGGTAATCAGAACACAGGGACCAAGAAGCCTTTCTAACATTATAGCGTTGATTTAAGCAAAAACAAAAACAAAAAAATAACGGAAAGAGCGACCAATAACGGAAGACTATTTCTAGTTAATGCTCTAACTGCAGGGGCTGGTGGTGAGGAAACGGTCGTATTACATGATTTTGGTATTACGCCAAGCAAAGGCGACGAGCTGGAAGAATCGTTACTGCCCCGGACAAAATGTTTAGCGGCATTTCGTCCGTCTTCGCGTCCTGGGTTCGAATTCCGCCGGGGTCAACGTTACTGTTCATCCTTTCGGGGTCGATAAAATAAATACCAGTTTAATATTGGGGTCAATGTGATCAACTTGCTCCCTCCCTCCCCCGAAATTGCTGGCCTTGTGCCAAAATATGAAATTACTATTTCTCCAAGCTAACGTGGCAAGCTGCAGAATCGTTACTGCGCCAACCAAAATACTTAGCGGTATTTCGTCTGTCTTTACGTTCTGAGTTCAAATTCCGCCGAGGTCGGCTTTGCCTTTCACCCTTTCGGAGTCGATAAAATAAATACCAGTTGAAACTTCTTTTGTTCGCTCCATTAGAAAAAGGCGGCGGCTGAGCTGTTGCGGCGGCTGAGTTGTTGCGGCGGCTGAGACTAGAATAGAAACGGCATTGCATTTTTTTTCTGTTTCGTTCTTATGTAGTAAAGAGCCACAAACAGTGACGTACACACACACACTGAGACGGACACACACACACACACATAC
>NC_068999.1:3781336-3785514 GCF_001194135.2 Octopus bimaculoides
ACACACACACACACACACACACACACACACACACACACACACACACACACATATATATATATATATATATATATATATGTACACATGTACATGTATGTATGTGTGCCTGTATATATGTATGTATGTATGTATATTGGTATGCATATATGTATATCTATATATATATGCATGTGTGTGTGTTTATATGTGTATATATGTATGAATGCGCGTATATACATGTGTGTTTGTATGCATGTGTGTATACATACGTGTGTTATGTATGTGTGTGCGTGAATGATATGCATGCATCCATGATCCATGTGTGTGGGTGTGTGTGTATGTGTTTATATATATATATATATATATATATATATATATAGGCGCAGGAGTGGCTGTGTGGTAAGTAGCTTGCTTACGAACCACATGGTTCGGGTTTAGTCCCACTGCCACAGTCAAATGACTGAAACAAGAGTGAAAGAGTATATATACGTACTCATCTATATATATGTGGGGGCGGGGGTATGTATGAATGCGTATATACGTCACTGCATATATTTAGTGTTATATATGTGGAGGTATATTTATATCTATCTGTGACTCCACCTCTCAGTCTCCATCAGTCTATCAATCAATGCATGTACCTATAACATCGCTCTTTCACACATACACACATATGCACACACGTACACACACACACACACACACACACACACACACACAGAGTAGATCGAAATTTGTAGGATATATATCGATAGCTAACTCAATCAGTGGAAATAAACGAGGGACACTTATTTCCTTCCCAGTCGTGATTTGTCGGGTCGACGTTAAGAGATATCAGCCATTTTGAAAATATATTGAAACTTTTATACAAGAAAGTTGTAGCGTTACTAAATAATCTTCCCGGTCATAAAATATATCAGCTCGAATAACATTAATTATTATGGCCAAATGAATCATTACTGTTTTATATATATATATATATATATATATATATATATATATATATATATATATGTATATATATATATATATATACATCAATCAACAACACACACAACCAGACAGTTACACAGATAGATAGATAGATAGATAGATAGATAGATAGATAGATAGATAGATAGATAGATAGACATACCTACCTACCTACCTACCTACCTACCTACCTACCTACATACATACATACATACATACATACATATGAGTGTATAGTAGTCATCTGCTAGAGGGCTACAGGCTTGTCCTTAATTTAATTTCGGTCTAATCTATGAAATCGCAAAGAAAACAAATTATGAAATATAAAAAGAGATTATATTTGAATTTATTCGTTTTTACTTTAGGCTTTTGGGACAGAGAAGTACAATTATGTATGTGTATGTGTGCTTGTGTGTGTGTTTGTGTGTGTGCGTCAATGTTTGTGTGTGTGTGTGTGTATATACATGTCAAAGTGTTTCGTTTTATATTTATTTAAGTTTATGCCTGTGCGTATGTATGCACATATTTATATATATATATGTATATGTATATGTTTGTACGCATATGTATATGTGTATGTATATGTGTATATATTTATGTGTATGTATGCATGTATATGCATGTATGTACGTCGTGTACGTACACACGCATCGATGTATGAATGTAAAGTATGTATTTATGTATATGTGTGTGTATGTGTGTGTGTGCGTGTGAGTGTATGTGTGTGAGTGTGTGTGTGTGTGTGTGTGTGTATGCATCTATGCATGCATGTAATGTATCTATATATATATATATATGTATTTGTTGTGTTGTTTATAAACAGAAAAGCCAAATGAGATTCTCTATGGTTCGATTAATGGTCACTGAAAAAGCCAAAGACCAGTTTAGCATCCACGAGTAGGAAGCAGAACCAAATGGTATCTTGGAATTCGGCCAGGCTGAGATCATGTTTCTCTTTTACAGCTAAACCTGTCACCTCACACCATAAGTATTTGCCCAACACTCCACCAGACCCATTTCTTTCTCGCTGTTTTTGTCAGATTTTATGATAATATTACTATTGTAATCAAGGCTTGTGAGAAGGGCACAAGTTCAACCAGTATAACGATCTGGGAGTCCAGAGGAACCAAAGAGGGAACTCTTGAATTTATGAATAGGAAATGCAGAACGGGGTCCCCCACTCCTTTTCAGAAAGGACTGAAAGTAACCTCGTTCTGTCTTGCATAATTTGTCTCTGAGGTCCTCATACCAGCGTTCCTGCAAGAAGAATAGCCTCAGACTATAAACATTTTCTACTTTAAACCTCGGCATACAATTGGCCGGCTTTATTTTGTTTTCGCCATGTGAGTGGCGTTGTTTTGGGAAATCCTTTTATCTGTTTCTTCGGTCAATTTTGGTCAGTTTGATATGTTTAGCCCTTCAGCGCTTCTGTTAAAGATCGATAAAATACCTCTCCTTCTTTGCACAATTATTCAACAATCACGTTTACTGGGTGCCACCAGTAATACATTCGCTGTAATACAGAAACCAGTCTCCAATATCCTCGCTCCACCTTACCTCCTCGTTCAACTTCTGTTCTAGAACGGTTCTGTAGCTTCTAGAAAAGGAACTTCCGTGACATTTATTGATTGTCCTCTCATATCTCTTTAAACTGTTGATTGATTTCGACTAAATTATTTGTTAATTATTGGTCTTTCATCTCCTCTCTTTTGATGATCGAGTTTCTCATTGACAACTTATGTATGCATGTAAATATGTATGTATTTCTGTATGTATTTCTGTATACGTATATATATATCTGTGTATGTATGTACACATGTATATATGCATGTATATATATGTACGTACGTGTGTATGTGTATATATGTGTGCATATATGTATGTACGTATACCTTATGTATAATGTACATATGTGTGTCGGTAGGTAATTAGGTATCTATGTATAATGGTCGCTGTATATATGCATGTATGTATATATTTACATACATACACTTTTATCTGTATGCGATAATATATATATAATTGTTATATATCTATAGCAGCAGATAGATAGATAGATAGATAGATAGATAGATAGATAGATAGATAGATAGATAGATAGATAGATAGATAGATAGATAGATAGACAGACAGATGGACAGATAGATGACAGTATTTATATCTATACACTTTACCTCAACAACCTACATCTACCCGTTAATACTCATATAACGCTCCCTATATTACTGATAAATACATACTACACACCCAGAAATATACACGCACACATACACACATATACCCCCCCCACACACACACACACATATACACACACAGTCTTGCTTATATTTGACTACCAAATATGTTGACGGTCATCTCCTTCAATTGCGAATCCTTTCGGGCGTGTACATCCTAAAGAGCAACAGCAACGGAGGTTCGCAACTGCTACCGTCTGTGTCACAGATATTACTGTCTCACGATCCAAGAAACGATGGAAGTGACAGCATGTCATCAAGGATGACGCGCATGACGTTGTGACAACCGCAGCGACAACGGACATCCTTAAGATTGGAGGTAAATAGCATAAAAAACATAACGGCACGTCGAATCTTTTTGGGAGCGAAAGACGTGCGCATTTCTACCATCATAACTCTTTGTTCTCTGTAAAGGAGATTGTTTTCTCTGTTTCTCACTTCTACCCATTGTCTTCATGGACTTATTCACAAAACAGCCGTGCAGTGCAGTGATAAATGTAAGGACTTATCCAGCATGGTAGGTCCACACTCCCTATCGCTGGGACATACTGCTCTCCTGAACTTATTTGACAAGTCAGTTAGGGGCCACTAAACACTGAGTTAATGTCTGAAGTTGCAGGGAAGCCCGGCATAAGTGCTGGGGGAAACAGGCTCTATCCAGGGGAGAAAGATCTCGTTAGCGGGAGAGAACTGTAAGTAGGAGAGTTGCAAACACTACTGGATCAAACACATCATTCCACTCTGTAATTATATGTGTGTATGGGTGCGTGTATATGTGTGTGTAAGTGTATATGCACACACACACACACACACACACACACACACACACACACACAAACGCGCTCATAGACATATATTTATATATATTCGTACATCTGCACACACACAAACACTCACACACACACACACATATATATAATTATGTGTATGTGTGTATATATATATAAGTCTGCATGTATGTGTGTGTATATGTGTATATATATATATATATAT
>NC_068999.1:3785759-3787402 GCF_001194135.2 Octopus bimaculoides
GAGAGAGAGAGAGAGAGAGAGTGAGAGAGAGAGAGAGAGAGACAGACAGACAGACAGACAGAAAAGGAGAAAGCAAGAGAGAGAACGAGTTTGTTCTCTTTCGACTGGACTACACAAATTCTCATGATACCTCGTTAGTACGTAATTGAATCTAACGTCATTCTGTTTATAACTTGTTTACATTACCTAAGGGTAGAAGTCGCTAATGAATGCGTAGCGAGACTAAATTATCTCGAAATATGCTTATATACACTAAATTTAATTTAATTTAATAATATTTACGCTGTGTGATTCTTGACTGATATAACCATCGAGTTCATTATAGCAACCTTTTTCCAAGTATTTTTGAGTTAAACAAAATATTGGTTGGTTAGAGACAAGAATAACAAACACGAGATATCATGAGATTTGTGTTATGACGTGAGGGTGAAGAAGCCATCGAACGAGAAATGATGGTTGTTGAACTCACGTTCTTTCACTCTAATCAGAAAAGTTTTGAGTGAGACGTTTTTAGAATGAGACTAAAATATATTCAAATATGGCTGCAGTAGATACAAAACTGTAATTTGTAAGGCAACTCAGTTTGTATCTTAATGGTTGGTGAGCCACTCCATCTTTATTCGTTGTTTAGGCTCGTTTGAAATACAAATAGAGCACATGTAAAGTCTATTTCTATTGGTTGAGGCATGTCAAGTGGGAGAACATACTAGTGACTAGGATAAGCTGGCCGGACTACTTGTCAAGCCAATCAAGGTTCATAATCATCGACAAGGGAGATTACTTCTTCTGGAACATAGAATCTGATTTTCACGAACGTATTTCAAATGGCTTTGAATGTTCAAATTTTCTACGAAGTCTCCCGATGACGACAGTTAAACATTACCTCGGACCTTCTGCTGAGAAATATTGCTCGCTGCATCAATATCTGGAACTTCTCAGACAAAGTCTACAGATTCATTTAGAATATGATGTAGCTTGGTTATCTATATTCAAAACCTTCGATCTCTCAGGTGACAAATTGGGACATGGAAGTTGCATACATCCGCTTTGTTGACCTGCATACATCCGCATTGAAGAGTTTATTGTACTTATGTACGAGTGGAAAGTGTTTCCCTACAACAGTTAGGAAGTGCCTGGTTATATTCGTGGGAGTCGTCCAAGCTACCGTCCAAGGAACCATGTGCTTATGAAGAGAGATTTTAAATTATGCAACCATGCCAGTACATCCATTATTTTTTAATTCTATGAGTGTGACACAATATGAGGGAAACTCAGCTACTATTTCTAACAGGTCTAGAAACATCATACACCCTTCTTAGTTAGCAAGTGCGTGAACCGTAATACATTGTTAAGCTACCATATACGGCACGTGACTCGCGATTCATAAAATGGGGAAATCAGGTGGATGGATTACAACCGCAGAACGCTTGGTTCGGCAGCAGTTTTGGCCAATTTGAAGAGAATTAATTCCTCATTTTAATGCAAAGGAAACGAAGAATTTCTTTTTTTTTTTTTTTTTACGTCATTTACTAATAGAAGAACCAAATTATCACTTTTATTCTATAAATTTAATTTCAGCATCAACTACTAACCGTTTCTAGTGTTTATGACAACAACATGCCAATGTGTATCTCTTAATATAT
>NC_068999.1:3788873-3791011 GCF_001194135.2 Octopus bimaculoides
AATAATAATAATAATAATAATAATGATGATAATAATAATAATAATAATAATAATAACAACAACGATAATAATAATAATAATAATGATAATAATAATAATAATAATAATAATAATAATAATAATAATAATAATAATAATAATAATATTAATAATGATAATAATAATAGTAATAATAGTAATAATAGTAATAATAATAACAATAATAATAATAATAGTAATAATAAAATAATAATAATAATAACAACAACAATAGTAATGATAATAATAATAATAATAATAATAATAATAATAATAATAATAATAATAACGAAGGTGACAGTGTTTATGATGATGATGATGATGATGATGATGTTGATTTCTTTTTATCTCCTGTTGTATATTTATTTTTAGACGAAGTAACGTGTGAGTGCGTGAGAGAGAGAGAGAGAGAGAGAGAGAGAGACTTTCACTTTCATACTCATCCCTAAAAAAAAAGGTATATTTCTCTATTTAGGTGTTGTGTCGAAGTTGCTAGGATTTACCAGCTCCTGATCTTTTTAACGTCTTCAGCACCAAGAAGACTTATATTCTCAAAGCTCAAGCAGTAACGGAATTCTTTACATAACCAAGTATATTTAGTGCGTTCTTTAACATCCTTTTTTTTTTGTCTCCTTCTTATTTAACTGGATTTCTTTTTTCATGTTCCCCACTCGCCATTGTTTTCTCACGTTGTGTTACGTTAGTTTCGCATTATTTTTTTTTATTTATTCAAATTCTTTGTTGTTTTCTCCTTTTCTCGGTGCTTACCTTAGCAAGATTCCACTCTACTCTTCCTCTCTCATCTGTTATTCATTCCTGGCAACCAGGGAGTATCTTGTACTTTAAACTAAATATTGAAATAACCTAATTGTTTTGTGGATTTTGCCGACAGGAAATAATCTACGGGACCGTTAACGTTTTTCTTTCTTTCGCTTTGTCCGCCATTTTGTGGTTTTGTTTCCGTCTTTGTTAGCTTTCCGCCATTTCTAAAAATACAATAAGCTGAAACTATAATCTGTTGTTGACCCTCACAATAATAAGGGGAAGGGCAGGATATGTCTAGACGCACATATTCGGATTACTGACTAAAAGCATTAAGTTCTCTTTTTGTTCAATTTTTGAAGTATTTTATATTTGTTTTATCTTATTACAATGTTTTTTTTTCCTCTTTCTTTTGTTAACTTAATTTTGAGTGTTTTTACAGTAACTCGAAACAAATACATTTTAGACTCCATAAACATAAATGGAGTAAAAATGGTGTGAAAATTGTTATTATTTCGTAAATATTAGACTAATTTTCATAGTTTTTAAATATACATGGATGTGTGTGTGTGTGTGTGTCTAATGTATGCACTTATTTGGACATAGGGATGTGAACATTAACGGGCTCTTAGAATAGGCGTCTAATGCAGCATGTGTGCATGCATACACACACGCACTCACACATACACACATAAACATATATGAATGTGTGTATGCATATATGTGTGTGTGTGTATGTATCTATGTGTGCATGCATGTAAGAATGGATGGATGGATGGATGGACGGACAGACAGACGGATGGATGTGTATGTGTGTGTGTGTGTTTGTGTGTGTTATTCTGTAGGTTTATATAGGTGTGTGTATATGATTCTTCTCTAATAATGGCTGACCTACTTATACAGAATTCGCTGTCGGGATATAGCCGTTAAAGACTGCTTAAATAAAAGCGACCCCGTATGAAACAGACAATTCAGAAGCCAGCAAAACATCG
This sequence comes from Octopus bimaculoides, assembly GCF_001194135.2. Lineage (NCBI taxonomy): Eukaryota > Metazoa > Mollusca > Cephalopoda > Octopoda > Octopodidae > Octopus > Octopus bimaculoides. Next base: position 3,790,646 of record NC_068999.1, read on the forward strand.
TATCCTAATGATGAGGCTGAGACAATCAGGGAATGTCAATAAAATAATTTTAGGGACTAAATTGCACCAAGCAAGCTACAAGGACCTTAGAAGCATATACTAAAAATCTCTGATAAAAAGGGTTAAACTGGACCAGAGACGAGATAAACACACACATATCAGAGATTTTTAGTATATGCTTCTAAGGTCCTTGTAGCTTGCTTGGTGCAATTATTTTCTTCATTTTGTACTTCTTTGTAAAAAAACATTTTCATACTCCTTCTTCTTGATAATTTGCTTTTTCGCAATGAAAACCGGTTAGAAGAAATCTTTATTAAAATATGCTTCCAGTTCAGCATTCTGGCTTTTTTTCATTTTCCTATATAT
>NC_068999.1:3791430-3792765 GCF_001194135.2 Octopus bimaculoides
CTCTCTCTCTCTCTCTTATAAACTCCTACCCTTCTCTTTATCTATTTCCCTTTATAATCTCTGCCTTCCTCACACTTGCACCTCACTCAGCACTCCTACTTCCAATCCCTTCTCAAAATTCCAATACCGTGAAGGAAATCAGTAGAGAAAAGTGACACGTGACTTGGCTTTTTATGTGTGTGTGTGTGTGTGTGTGTGTGTGTGTGTGTGTGTTTGTGTGTCAAACATTATGAACACAAAGTTGAGATTAAAAAGATCAACAAGCCCCAACTGACTGGTTTGATGTTTTTTTTCTTCGTATAACTTATATCTCTTTGAGTGTACAATATCGTTTAATATCACCTATATTAAATACCTCGCGCGGAATTTTATACAAATATTATACATACCTTCATGTGCGTGTGTGTGCGTGCGTGTGTGCATGTGTGTATCTGTGTGTGTGAGTGTGTGCTTGTATATATATATAGCTTTGTATTATATATACATACATGCATACATACACACATCTATACAGGTATATTCACATGTGTGTACGTATCTATATATTTGTGTATATATATATGTGTGTATGCGTATGGGTGAATGTGTGGGGGTGTGCACGTATATCTGTTTATATGTGCACGTGTGTGTGTGTGTGTGTGTGTGTATGTGTGTGTGTGTATGTGTGTAAACGCGTACGCGGACATGCGTATACATATGGAAATGCTGCGCTCCGATTATTGAATCTATGTAATTCATATCGACCATATTTCTTTAACGATTCACTTCAGATTCCTTTCTCCTTCCCCCCCTCCCACTACCACCATTCCAATATATATATTCCTGCAATTCTCATAGCAGTCTACACTAGCAGAACTTACTTCTGCCACTCCTGTCAAACGACTGTCTGTGAATGAGGTAACAATTCTCATCGAGAATTCAACAATGTTCAACTAAAATTCTACCCCCTCCCGTTGCCAATTCTGCTTCTTCTTTTAATATCTTATTGATTCCATTTCTTTCCTTCTTTTTACTGTTTCCTTCTTTCTGGCATTCATTCGAAATTCTTTCACTCTTTATTCATTTATTCATTCAGTCACCATTCTTTTAATCTTTATTCATTACCTTGCCGTTCCTTAACTCTTATTCATTTCTTTGGTTTTACTTCCAATCAATTCCGCATCCTCCCCCTCTTCTACACAGTCGTACCCCCACATATCCACACACTCTTTCTTTCTTTCTCCCTCGCTCGCTCTTGTGCGGGTTCCAGCTATCTCTGTCCCCCTCTCTCTCTCACTTTGTGTGTCTGGCTGGCTGTCTGGCTCTCTGCCCCCTCTCTCTCTCTCTCTCTCTCTC
>NC_068999.1:3792801-3795390 GCF_001194135.2 Octopus bimaculoides
TATATATATATATATATGTGTGTGTGTGTATATATCAAAATACGCAACAGGGTATCCAGAAGTAATGCAGTACAATCGTTTCAAGCGACTCCATTTAATTGAACAATGCAACCATTTCATCAATTTAAATGCAGAGCAGTCTTCAGTTGCATAAATACATAGAATTAAATTAAATTAAAACAGATGGACACATTAGTACAATTTTACCTAAAACCTCCAAGAAGGTAAGGAGATAGACAAAGATCATACTGTCTTCACTTCAGCTTAGAAGCTTCTAAGGTATCAGGAAGAAAGACTTGTTAGAGACCTCGCTTGTCACTGTTTTTTGGGGTCAGTTTTAATTTATAGTCTTGTTTATCAAATTTTTGTATATCAAAAATCTAAGGCCAAAGAACAAGGAGCAGTGTCTGTTAGGAAAGGGGTTGAGGGAGTCGACAGAAATCATAGTGGGGATAGTCATAAAACTATCAAGATTAATTTGAAGCAATATAATAAGATTTGGTAAAGGAAAATCTTAAATCAAGATATTAGTTATCAATTAAAGGGGCAAGACTCTAGTAAAACCAATGATGATAATACGGGGGAATTTTATCCTACTGGTACCTATTTTATTGACCCAGAAAGGGTGAAAGGCAAAGTTGTCTCCGGCGGTGTTTGAAATCAGAAAGCAAAGTCGGAAGAAATTCCACTTTTTCTGGTACAGTAGCGATTCTGCCAGCTCGCCATTGCTGTTGTTTTTGGCGGAATCGTTAAAGTATCGGAAAAAATACTCGTTCTGGCCCTGTCCATTTTGAGTTCGAATACCACTATATTAACTTCGTCTTCTACCCATGCAATAGTAGTAGTAGTTGCAGAAATAGTAGTAGAAAATTCTTGTTTTTTTTTTATCTTACGAAAAATACTTTAAAGTATAATGTTCTGCGTTCGAAACATAGCGACGAAGTAGATAAAAAAAGTGAATCACGAAAATACTGGAAAAAATAGGTGAAGGGTGGGGTAGGGTGAAGTGGGGGTAGTCGATATTTATCAAAAACAAACAAACAAGAAAAAATGAAACCACTCCTCCCATAAAAAAAGTTATTACAAAAAGTTAAATAATAATAAGTGTTATTGTTATAAATTCTTTTAAATTCTGCAATTTGATGCAGACGATGCGAGTTAGAGGTGGCAAAAGACACAATGGAACTGCCTACGCAGAAATTAGAATAAAATAAATTAAATTCAAAGAGAAAAAATATATATATAATTGAAAAGTAAAGAAATAATAATAATAACAACAATAATGATGATGATGATAATGATGATGATGACGACGACAACGACGGCGATGATGATGATGATGATGATGATGATGATGATGATGATGATGATGACGACAATAACAACAACAACAATAAGAATAAGAATGATAAACCGTCCAGACTTTCTTTTCTTCGAAAATCAAGCGAATCTTATCTCTTTCGACACAACTTGACTTTTGGTGTGGCATCGGAGAATAAAAACTGATTGAAAACAGCAGAAATATTTGTTCCAGTCTGAAAGAAAAGTAAAAGAAAAGAAAAGAAAAGAAATAATAACAGAAAAGAAAAAGAAAAACGTTTGAATAAATAAATAAATAAATAAATAAAAGAACGGTTCTATTTGGAGAAGTCAAAATCGTTAAGGACCAACATTGGCATCAAGTGTGCCGAAGAGATATGCTATATATTTCCATAATAGTCAAAGAACGCTTCTCTATCTCTGGCAAAACTATTACATTGCTTCATTGATTTTCTATATGTAGGTCTATATATATATATACATACGTATATAAGTATATACATACATATATATAATATATAACATATATAACATATATATATATATATATATATACATATTCACACACACATATGCTTGCATATATATATGTATATATATATATACATACATACATACATACATACATACATACATACATACATATTTGTATATTCATATCTATATATTCATATGTATGAGTGTGTATGCGTGAGGGGTATATATAAGTATCTATCTATCTATCTATCTATCTATCTCTCTCTCTCTCTCTCTCTCTCTCTATATATATATATATATATATATATATATATATATACATACGTACACACATATATATATATGTATGTGTGTGTGTGCTTGTGTAAGTATATATAAGTATAGATATGTGTGTGAGTGTGTGTGCGTATGCATATACAAGGGAAACTCTGGAATGAATATATATTGACACCTATACGTACATACATAGACACGAAATATTATACATGCGTCTAAACCGACGAAAGAATCCATTATCATAAGTATATATATATATATATATATATACACATATAATGTATGTCAATATATACACATAATGTATACGAGTACATACATGCATGCATACATGTATATAGATAGATATATACACACACATACATACTTATGTGGTCATATGTGTGCTAGTAAAACCTGCATAGATGTCTATGTATATGTGTATACTATATATGTATATATATATATATATATATATATATACATATATATATATATATAAGTATGTATGTATGTATGTATGTATATATATATATA
>NC_068999.1:3795539-3797461 GCF_001194135.2 Octopus bimaculoides
TATATACATATATATGTGTATATATATATATATATAGAGAGAGAGAGAGAGAGAGAGATAGATAGATAGATAGATAGATACATATATATATGTATATACGCAGTTATTCATTCATATGTACTTACAGATTCATACACGTATAGCTGTGTGTATATCTCTGTGTATCTCCCTGTATATATAAATATGTAAATGAGTATATTTATGAGTAAGTGTGTGCACATCTATGTGTTTGAGTGTGTTTAGCTCTGTAGATGTAAGTGTGAACGTTATTATCTAGAAGTCATGTTTAAATTGGCTGTTTTAATATTGATTGAGAAATAAAATCAATATATGTGTGTGCGTGTGTGTATGTGTGTAAGCTTAAATGTATATTATTGTACTGGTGTATCAATATGTAAGTAAAGATCATTCTGTATTCTTATGTATATATATATATGTTAGCGATGTGTCGGTAACAGCAATGCTGCCTCCATCAGCGTGTGTATATCTATATACATACATAGACGTACATACATGTGTATGCGTATATATTTGTTACACATATACGTATGTCTTTATGCATGTAAGTACGGATATGTGCGGATGTGAACGTATTTATGTTTGCGCATGCGTGTAGAATGTCCCATAACTTCCTTGCTTCAATATTGGAGTGTCTTATCAAATATTCACATGATTGGAACTTATATAAATTCTGTATATACGTATGTGTGTGCGCGCGTGTGTATGTGTGTGTATGTGTGTATGTGTGTATGTGTGCATGTGTGCGTGTGTGCATAAATATGTATGTTTGTGTGTGTGTGTGCATAAATATATGCGCATTCAGTGATATATACGTGTATACGCGTCAAAATAAATGCTCAGAATTTATATAAAGGGAGGGAAAGTTATTTCTAATAGGCAGACAGACAGATAGACAGGTAGACAGGCATATATCTATATGTGTAAAGACTGTGTATATGTATAAGCAAGTACACAGATGGGTATGTCGTCTGTTTTACAGTTTTACAATTGTCTGCTCTATTATTAAAGTTGCTGCAAGTAGTTCACGCCACCAGGCGCCATCTTGCATATATGTATATATATATATATATAGAGAGAGAGAGACAGATAAATAGATAGATAGATAGATAGATAGATAGATAGATAGATAGATAGATAGATAGATAGATAGATAGATAGATCAGACGTGATATATCTTATCTACACATGATATATAAAATATGTTCTGATATTTTCTTTGAAGATTCTACCGTTTTGAGAATGAAGTATTTGTTGTCACAGCAAAGAACAATCATTTCTAGAAGTTCTGGATTTGATGCTGAACCACCATATTCCACCTTTTTATTAATGCCTTAACCCTTGCAATCATTCCAAGAATCCTCTCACCTTAACCAGGTATACTCAGCCAGATGACTACCAGGAATCACTGTCTCAATCTTCCTGTCGTCTTTATTTGTATTCCCTGAATTCAAATTTGTCCAATTCCTGGTATTAATCCTCCATGTAATTCTTGGTTTTCTACTTCATGTCTTTTTCACAGTCACTTTATATTGAATTAAGTGTAAGTGTGTGGCTTCGTGGTTATGGTATTCAGCCCACGATCGTAAGGAGGTGAGTTCGATTCTCGGTTGTGCGTTGTGTCTTTGAGCAAGACACTTTATTTCACGTGGCTCCAGTCCACTCAGCTAGCAAAAACGAGTTGTACCTGTAATTCAAAAGGGCCAACCTTGTCACTTTCTGTGTCACGCTCAATCTCCCTGAGAATTACGTTAAGGGCATGCGTATATATGGTGTACTCAGCCATTTGCACGTTAACTTCAAGAGCAGTCTGTTTCGTTGATTGGATCAACTGGAACCCTGCGCCGTCGTAACCAACGGAGATCCAGTACACACACACACACATATGTGTATGTATATATATA
>NC_068999.1:3797566-3799155 GCF_001194135.2 Octopus bimaculoides
TATACATACACGCACACACACGACGGGCTTCTTTCAGTTTTCGTCTGCCAAATCCACTCACAGAACCATGTGGTTGGGAAGCAAGCTTCTTACCACACAGCCACGCCTGCGCCTCAAAGACATGGAATCTATTTGATAAAAACTTTTGTTAATGTTTCAACTTCAAACACGAGAGCCGTTCACACACATCATTTCGATATCTTTTCTCTGATTTCTATTATTTATGGTTCTTCATATTAAAATGGTTGACATTTTCCGAAAGATTTTCTGGATATCTCAATATTCCTTTTGATTTTTGCTTCACATTTCCCGTTTTCTGATTCCATAAAACCCGGATATATTCTCTTTGATTTCTGTAGAAGCAACTTTTCCCCTTCAATTGTAATATGTACATTTACAGATTGTTGTTTCTTGTCGTTTACAATTGGTTTTGTTTACTTTTATATTCATTTCCATTCCATAAGACAATCCTTTGTCGTTTTCTTTATAGTTAGGCCATCTTTGTTGAAAGTTAATAAGGCGATGTCGTCTGCATAACTCACGCTATTGATTGATACTTCTGTTATGTGTTTAACTTCTCTAAAGACCTGTGTAAATAATTCAAATAGGCTTACGCTGTGTATCATACAGAACCTTGTCTGATTCCTCTGTAATTTCTCATTGTAAGGTATGCCCTACCTTTGGGTCTTTCCTCTGCTGTTTGCCCCCAATACATACACGTTAACATCATTTCAAGACACCTTCACTGGTTTCCGTACAATATTCGTTGATGGAATTCTCTTGATAATTGGTTACACCTAAGATATTTGGCTACTGTTCCACGTTCTAAGATTGAACCTGAAACCGCGTGCTTGCAAAAATAAACGTTCTTAATCCTATTTCAAGCAGATCTTCTGCTATTTTATGACATTTTTGCAACGGAGTTTTGTTAGGTTTTTGTAACTTTACAACTTTAAATGAACAACTGAAGAACTTTTCCTCACTTTATAACATGGAATGGCCTCAAATTAAAGACCTCTCATTCTTTCTTTCTCTTTCTCTCTCACTCTCTCATTTTTTCTCTCTCTAACTTACTCCCTGACTCCCTTTCTCTCTCTCTCTCTCTCTCTCTCTCTCTCTCTCTTTGTCTCTTCCTCTCTTTTTCTTTCTCTGTTTCTCTCCCAATCCTTCTCTTTCTATTTTCTCCTTTTATTCCTTCTTCTTCTCTAGCATCTCTCCTCTCTCAATCTCTCTTTGTCTCTATATCTTTATACTTACCTTCTCTATTTACTTCTAGACGTTTCTCTTTCTAGTTTTCTCCCGACAATCTTTCCCCATCTATTTAGCTGTCTGTCTATCTATTTCTCTACTATAAATCTATCTAGTCTATCACTCCATCTATTTCTCAAAACTATCTATCTAGCTATCTATCTATCTATCTACATAACTCTCTCTTTCTCTCTTTCGGTCTCTCCCTCTCTCTTTCCCTCTTTCTCTTGTAATATACACACACGCACACACACAGCTATCTTAATAATACCTGTATATATAAACTGTATATTTATCTGTATTGATTGTCGGTCTGTCCCTATATATATATATATATATAT
>NC_068999.1:3799711-3802181 GCF_001194135.2 Octopus bimaculoides
CACACACACACACACACACACACACACACACACACACACACACACACACACACACACACACACACACACGCACACAGTATATAAATATATACTTATGCATATATAATTTGTATGTACATATATATCTAATTATATACATAACTTTATATATGTATGCATGTATACACACACACACACACTAACACATATGGCATATATATGGGTTTGTGTGTGTGTGTACGCGTAGAGTTTGTATATGTATGTATATATTCATATACACCTGTGTGTGTGTGTGTGTGTATGATTATTCGACAGTGAATCGGTAAAATGTTCCCCTTGAAAAGACTTCCGAAACAAGTGCAAACTTTTCAACTTCTTAAGATGTTTCAGCGAACAACTCAAATTCGAACCCTCTTCCCCTGCCCTTACAGACCAAATTATTTCTAAACCTTGTTTCAAAGCTGCTTGAGTCAAGGATGAGTTGGTAAATTATTAGAAATCAAAGTTCAAGTGAATTTAACTCTTTCATATTATCTTTGTCTGTCTGATGGTCGAAAGCCTGCCTATTGGCCTTTGCGGCCACGATGTTACCTCCGCCGATGTCAACTTTGCCTGTCATCCTTTCGAGATCGATAAAACAAGTATTGGTTGAACAATGAGATCGATGTAATCGATATATCCCCTGCCCGAAATTGCAGGCCTTGCGCCAAAACTTGAAAGCAATATTTTGCCTCTGTCTAGAGTGGTGAGTTGGCAGAATGGTTAGCACGACGGGCGAAATGCTTAACAGCATTTCTTCCATCTTTAAGCTCTGAGTTCAAATTCCGCCGAGGTCGACTTTGCTTTTTATCCTTTCAGGGTCGATAAACTAAGTACCAATTGAGCATTGGGGTCAATGTAATAGACTTACCTGCTTCCACGAAATTGCTGGCTTTGCGCCAAAACTTGAAAGCAATTTCACCTCTTGCTGGTCTCTGCGACCCCAGAACTACATTCGTCTATCAGTTATCGAAACTCTATCTGTGGGATTTTGTGGCCCGAATATTGTTACATAGCAGAATCAGACATGTTTCCATCTTTCTAAACCCTTCTGTCAGAGACCCTTCTGTCAGAGACCCTTCTGTCAGAGACCCTTCTGTCAGAGACCCTTCCGTATCATCAGTAGGTACCTCAGGGTCACAAGCGTTTCGTCCCTTAGTTTGTACGCTTCGCTCACGAGGAGCAGCGAGGACTGAACTAGTCTTCACCTATAGAAGGGTTCCACTCGCGCTCTCTTATCAACCATTTCCACTTTGAGCTGGTTTTAGCTGCCATGCTTATCTCCTTGGTAGGTTTCTTCAGTTATCTGGGTTCCAGAAAATATGCTACATCCCAACCATCACCATAACACAACACCACACTCTCCTATCCTATACTACACCAATCACAAATTCCCAGTACACTGTTCTGCATTATACTACAACATACACTTTACAACACTAACCTATACAATAAAATTCCTATACTACACTGGGACCGCTTAACACATATGTATTTGCTAAGCCCAAGGGGGTCGAGAATGGTGGTCCACCAGATTTAGCTTTTATATTATTCTTCAATGACTACGGACTACTATTACAATTACTACTACTGCTGCTGCTGCTGCTGCTACTACTACTACTACTACCACCACTACTACTACTACTACCACTACTTTTGTTCCGGCTATTTCTCCATCTGCCATTGCAACTGGTGTCAGTAGGACATGTCATCCTGTAACTGACGTAGTATTTTTTTACGAAAGAAATTATGTGTGTGTGTCTGCATGCTTTTATATATGTTTATATATATATATACATTTGTATATGTATATACAAATGCATGTACATACATACACGCACACATACACACACGCACACATATCTGTCAAAGGAATCGAAGAACTATGGACGTTCTATTGAAACCGTAGCCGTCCTTGTCGTCCTCTTACAATCAGAATTCTTTATGGAAGCTTGCTTCTTAGCTTTTCCCTTTTACGATCGATTATTAAACTCCTTGTTCCCATAAACACAACTCCGTTAATATAACTGATCTTTGCCCCCTTGATGGCTGTTCGGTTCAAAACTTGATTATAGCTTTTACCAAAACCACTGAAAAGATCGTTGCCTCGGGGAATATTCCGTATGAAATTAATGGTGAATACTGTTGCCAGCCACCGATTCTATAGAGCACTGTCTTCTCGTCTTCTTTTTCCTTTCTTTCTCTCTTTCTCTCTTTCTCCCTCCCTCTCTTTCTCTCTTGTTTCCTCTCCCCCATTCTCGCTCCGGTCATCCCCATCTATCATATATCGATTTTTATTAAAACTATTTTCATTTCGTTTATATATTTTGTTCTTCTTCTTACAAACTGCTTTCCAACCTGCTGGACTCTATATTAATTTTTTCCATATCTTCTCTGTGTGTGTGTGTGTGTGTGTGTGTGTGTGTGTGTGTGTGTGTGTGTGTGTGTGTGT
>NC_068999.1:3802191-3803346 GCF_001194135.2 Octopus bimaculoides
TCATATGAGTGTGTAGACAGAGAGAAAGAGAGAGAGAGAGAAAGAAAGAAAGAAAGAAAGAAAGAAAGAAAGAAAGAAAGAAAGAAAGAAAAAAGAAAGAAAGAAAGAAAGAAAGAAGAAAGAAAAAAGGAGAGGGAGAGAAAGAAAGAAAGAAAGAAAGAAAGAAAGAAAGAAAGAAAGACAGAAAGAAAGAAAGAAGAAAGAAAGAAGGAGAGGGAGAGAAAGAAAGAAAGAAAGTAATAAAGAAAGAAAGTAATAAAGAAAGAAAGTAATAAAGAAAGAAAGAAAGAAAGGAAGGAAGGAAGGAAGAAAGAAAGAAAGAAAGAAAGAAAGAAAGAAAGAAAGAAAGAAAGAAAGAAAGAATGAAAGAAAGAAAGAAAGAAAGAAAGAAAGGAAGAGAGAAAGGGAAAAAGAAAGAAAGACAGGAGAGTAGTCTTGTGAAAATGGTAAGTATGGTTCCAAGCGCTGAATTAAATAACATCCTTTCTTCTCTCTGTTGACGTTGAGCACTCCAATTTCATGGCGCTCGCTTTTATATGCTATATTTGTTATCAACATCGACATAAATACCTGTAATATACGGTGGTCCACTCGACTGACTGCACACTCTTTAGTTAAGAACATTTTACCACGGCATGTCTCATTGGCGGAGTTACAATGCTGGGTTAAACAAAGCAAGATTGGTACGATTGCACCAATCGATGGTATTTTCGTGTTAGAAGTTTATTGAAGACTAGTTGTAGAGAAAAGTGACGAAGTTTCACAGGAAAGAAGTGACTGTCTTGTTCCAAAGACTTCTAGCTTTTGCTAGTTCCTGGATTTAAGGGTATCATGAAAGACCTGGCTGGAGGCCCTACCTTCCGAGTTCTTTTACAGGGATTAGAAAAACTGAAGGACTGCTACAATAAGTGTGTGAATCTCAGAGGGGAATATGCTGAATAAAATCATAATTAAACTGATCCTGTTGTATTTTCTTTTACCCAACGCCAGGAACTTTTCAGCACCCACCCACTTCGTGTATTTGTTAAAAACTCTGAAAGCCTAACTACAATATCAAAGATGTTTTACATGAATCCGTGGCTTGGTGGATAAGATCATTTCTACTTTTACTTTACAAATAAAACGGTTTCTGGTTTCAATCCACTCAGGCGTTAT
>NC_068999.1:3803619-3806181 GCF_001194135.2 Octopus bimaculoides
AACGTTACTGGGATCTGGTCCCAGAATGTAAGGGGCCGTAAGTAAACGGTGCAGAACATTTTGTGTCGATATTTTAATTTTTTAAGTCTAGTCTACAGCCGGATGCCTTTATTGTCAACAAATCCTTTTTAACTTTCACTGGTTTTCCCACGTTGAGGAACCAGGCAGTTAGACTTATTGCTTATGAACGATGTATGTGAAAAAAAAAAAAAGATAACACCAATAAAAGGGACGTTCGTGTGTGTGTGTGTATGTGTGTGTGTGTGTGTATGTGTGTGTGTGTGTGTTAATCACCATATGATTTATTCTGGCTATTGACTTACAGATAAACAGTCTGGTTCGGGCAACATGTGTGGTGCTAAATGCACCGAGGTTGATGAGATCCAAATAGGTTGAAATCAAAATCCTTCTGTTTTTATCTCTATAAGTTCCGTACGGCCAGTTTTGTCTTATCGACTGTATACATCAGTAATCATGATTAACACACACACACACACACACACACACACACACACACACACACACACACACACACACACACACACACACACACACACACACACACACACACAAACAGATAGACACGCGTATACATTTCTTTCCTGTTTCTCTTTCTATATACAAGAAGTAATAAAGTAATATATGTATGCCTATGTATATATGTGCATGTGTGTATATACATATATATACACACACACATACATAATACTTACATACATACATATAAATGTATGCGTGTATTTATGTATGCATGTATGTTTGTATGTATGATAAACTCGTAAACCCGTTTATCTGATTGTAGGAATTCTCATTGACGGAGAAAACAAGGCGATGATTTAGTGCCAACGCATTCCGATGATCAACTGGCCGAAAATATATTTAATAGAACAAATAAGCGTTAAATTTAACCTACGAACAAGATCGACACCATCACGACCACGACCACCACCGCCAACACCGCCACTAACCACAAACCACAACGACAACAACTATAACTACAACAGCAATTCACTCTTCCCTATTCCCCCTCCTCTTCCTCTTCTTCCTAGAACATTCCAGTAGGTTTCGTGTTTAGAATAACCATTGGAAGCAGCTGTTTTGGTGTAGAAATTCCTCGCAGCTGTTTTAGGTTTCGAAATCCTAAAGATGTCTGCTGTCTTCCAATTCTCACAGAAATATTCTTGAGAAATTAATAAACCTTCTTCGATTTTAACCTGAAAACATATGTTAGGCTGTTACTTGGGTTAATTCTTTCCTACTACAACTTGTAGTAGTAGTAGTAGTAGTAGTAGTAGTAGTAGTAGTAGTAGTATCTTTACTGCTGTTTTTTAATTCTCGTTTTTTTTTGCCTTTTATATGTCTCAGAGATATAGGAAGTTGATTTTCCCCTTTTATTTTTTCCTGCCGTTACCATTGTTGTTGTTGCTGTTGTTGTTGTTCTTGTTGTTCCTCTTCTTCTTCGTTTTCTTTTTCTTCTTGGTGGTGGTCGTCGTCTTCGTCCTGGTGTTGTGATAACGGCTATCGTTGTCGCTGTTGTGTTGCTTGTGTTGTCAATCGTCTACGTCTGCAATAAGAGCAAAACGTTTACATGAGAAAACGAAAGAGTCTGAGGTTTCTTTCACCAAGCAAAGCGATCGATAGATAAATAAGATAAATAGAAAGGAGAAGAGAAAGAGAAGAGATAATCACACAGATAGACAGACAGAGACTGATGAAGAGTCCTGGGCCAAAATATCAGACTTTTCTTCTCCAAGGGATGAGTATTTGATTTCCTTTTGTAAAAATTTTTATGCAAGAAACTTGCAAGAAAGATGTGTTAAGTATTGCTACATCAACTGGCTAACCAACAAACACGGCACATCCAACGTAAATGGAACAAATTGTTGCCATTTATGTATGAGAGATAAATACCATATAATAATAGAATAAACAGACGGTTATTCACCCCCAGTCCCCGCTAACCGGCGTTAGCTTGTTTGCGTCTCTTAAACATAGTAGTTCGGCAAAAGATACCGATGTTATAAGCGCCAGGCTTAAAAATAAGTATTGGTGGCGATTTGTTCGACTAAAATGCTTCAAGGGGGTGCCCCAGCATGGCTGCAGTCCAATGACGTAGCGGATAAAACCCGGCATCATGAGATATTCTTTGAGGCAAATGGCGGTAGTTATTACGTTTCTTCTCCATGCGGTATATTTGAGGCTCTTCTTCCTGTTTATTTAATCCATATAACATCATAGCCCCGCCTACCTGCTGAGAGGTTGTATACTCTCAGTGATTAAACATCTCAGTTACTTTAAATATAATTATATCACCAAGGTTGAAGTGCGTATACACACACATACACACACACAAAAACACACACACACACACACACACACACACACACAAACACGCACACGCACAAACACACACACACACACACACACACAAACACACACACACACAAACACGCACACACACATAAGTGTGTATACACGTATACTTATAACGTATATGGTTGTATGTATGCATATATATATCTATATCTATCTATCTATCTATCTATCTATCTATCTATCTAT
>NC_068999.1:3809984-3813442 GCF_001194135.2 Octopus bimaculoides
TAGTTTAGTTGATTGACTAACTGAACTTGATCAATTCAATGTTGGTCAATTGATCGCCAGGTTACTTGGACATTCAATCAATTGTTCGTTCGATCAATCGGTCGTTCGGTTAGTTGCTCGTTAGATAAGTTGGTCGTTCAATCAGTCAGTCGTTCGATCAGTTGGTCACTCGATCAATTAACTGCCAGGTCAAGTGGCCGCCAGTTTCTCAATTAGCATATCACCAGGTTATTTCATTCTGTTGTTTTGGCTTTAGTAGTTCAAATTTCGGCTGTGAACAACAACAATTCTTTTCTACTCTGGGCCTCTGGGTAAAAGGCCCGAAAATTTTGTGGTTGGGGCGAACAATACCAATTTTTTCTTAACTGAGAGTCGTATGAGCGTCGAGTCTTCGTGGGAGAGTATTTTGAAATGGTTTTGTTAAATATATAATGTAAATCAATTAAGGTTCCGGAGATATCGAGGTGTTGCACTAATTCCGATATGAAGAATATGTTGACAACAATGGATCTAAACAAGTACCAAATTACAAAACTTAATCCACGTTGAAGAAACCAACCAAACAAAGAAATGCCGAGATACAAGGAAATGCGTTGGAAATGTAATCGATAAGAAATTGTGATTCTGAAGAAGGAATTAATTTCTTGAAAACAGTTGTTCATTATCTCAAATTTTAATATCTCAATGCATGGTTATCTGCAAAATGCCATGCATGGCCGGGTTGTCAGGCACATTGAAATGGCAGTAATATTGTTAGCCGAAGTAGCCCATGCTGAAGCAACAGGCGATGTATTACATCTCACTTTGAAGGATTAGATTTCGTAATCCAGGAATTGGAATTAACGGCAAAATACCCGATGTACGAAAGAGATAGGATGTAGGCGAAAGATTTACAAGTTAAAACTGATAAAAACTCCCAGGTTTTAAAACCGGAAGTGCGGTCCTTATCGTAAGTAGTTGTCTGAAAATGTGATCACGGCGGTATTTCCCTATGGGATATGATGTCATGGCCAGAAAATGGAATGTGAAGAAAGGAGAGTCCCTGAAGATAAAGAGAAAAAAAGAAAAAGAAAAAAACAATATAGAAAGCTATAGCGATGTTGATGACATAAATGAGACAAAATATGAAATGAAACGTTGTGAAATATTCATGAGCAAAAACAAATGAGATTTTCATGGCTACAATATCATGTGTATAAAATACACACAAGCAAATAAGGAGGCTGTTGAGAGTGAAATGTTAGTGTTGATGAACAACTGAATGATTTTTATTTAGTTAATGCTAAGAGCAACTTTGCAGAAATGGTAAATCCATTATTTGGAAGGAAATAAACCATTTTAGTCAGTTTTAGTCAGTCAGGAGACGGGAAAGTCATCAATCAATAGTGACGGAAACGCCTGCAAGAATTCACCAATTTCGATCTTTTGCCAGTTCAGACGACGATGATGATTATTATGATGACGATGATGATGATGATAATGATGATGATGATGATGATAATGATGATGATGATGATAATGATGATGATGACGATGATAAAGTCGACGACGATGATAATGATGATGAAGACAACGATAACGAGGATGATGATGATGATGATGATGATGATGACGATTATGATGATGATGATGAAGACGATGACGATGACGATGATGGTGATTATGACCACCGTCGTCATCGCCATCTATCTGTTGATTTAATTAATATCTCTCGATTGCACTGACGTTAACAATTTTAATATAAAGATTCTCTCTCACGCACGCACACACACCCGTACACACACACACACATCCGTACACTCACACGCATTCATACACACACTTACATACAGACACACGCACACACACACACAGAGTTATTAATTACACATTTGCAAAAAGAGAAACAAATTCATACATGCACATTAAGATGTACATACACATACACACACAGACATTGTGTGTGTGTGTGTGCTTATGTAATTGTTGGTAATTACATCTGCTCTCTCTCTCTCTCTCTGTGTGTGTGTGTGTGTGTGTGTGTGTGTCCATCCTTCTGTTAGGGCAGCCTGCCTCACAATAAGTCAACATGACCACAACTAGAACAATGGTCAAGCGATTTTCCAATTAGTTATCTCCATGGCAACGATCTGCAAATGGAGTGGTTGAAGTGAACACTTAACAAAAACAACAGATAAAGCAACAACAACAACAACAATAATAATAATAACAACAACAACAACAACTGCAGCAAGGCAAACAACAACAATATCAATAATATACCTGGTCATTCACATTGCTAGAAATAGAAACCAAAACTCTTTCATATCATACCTTCTTAAACGGGAAGGAGATATGAAACGGAAAGGATGTACATGTTCTTAACAGACGAGGTGGTTATGGTTGGAATACTTTTGATCATTAGTGTCTTCCATCGAAGTTAAATGACTGCAGGTATTAAAACAACAACCGGATGACTTACAACCAAGAGCCACACCGTTAGGTGGATGCCTCACCTGCTAGAAGTAACTGTCAATTGCCATTAAATCACGTGTTACTACTTTAAAAACTGAAGGTTGGGAGAAATAATGTTGTTCTAGAAGTAGAATGGTTGAAAAACAAGGCAGGATGGTCACGGATCCAAAGTCTTTTATTATGGATTTAATATAAATCGCTCCGTCGCCAAATAACCACAATATATATGCATGTATGTGTGTGTGCATGTGTGTTTACGTATGTCTGCAACTATGTATGCATGTATGTATGTATATATATAATATTATAATGTTATAATACAAAATCATAAATCTTGTTAAATACAGCTACCCAGGGTTTCCCGGTCGAAATAATAACTTATTTCGCTATTTTCCAAGCTAAGAACAAGGCCATTTTAATGTCGTCTTTTGAACAGATGACATTAAAACAAGGTACCAGGCTTTGAAAAATTAAATATTGTAGTCATTCGATTAAGACAAATTCACCAAGGCGGTGCCCCAGTATGGCCGCCGTCTAGTGACTGAAACAAGAAAAGAATAAAAGAAAAGAAAAGTTATGAAACGCATAAAAAGAAAAAAGAAAAAGAAAATAATAATAATAATAAATAAAAGTAAACCAATTCCGTCCGTCCATATTCCAGTCAAAGAATGTTTCGAAACCAAAACCAACTTCTTCGCTTCCTTGATTAGCTTATAACCAAAGTTTGAGATCTGCAGGAATAGTATAAATCGTTCTGGCATACCAATCTCAGTTATAATATATTCTATTGATCATCACCACTCTGGCATCATTGTGATCGATAGAACTATTCCACAAGATTTCTCTCAAAATATTGCAACAAGTCACTCACCCACCCCTGCCATAATATCACCGCTCCTTCAGACTGGCTGAGATTGCTTATTTCCTAACATACCCACTGCAACTCTTAGATTAATGCTGTCTGCCATATATATATATATATATATATATATATATGTATATAT
>NC_068999.1:3813475-3815361 GCF_001194135.2 Octopus bimaculoides
ATATATATATATATACATACATATATATACATATATATACATATATATACATACATACATACATACATACATGCATATATATATATATATATATATATACACACACACACATGTATATATATATATATATACTAACTTTATATGAATGTACGCACATGTATGCAATATATTCATATGTCGGTTTGTGTATACGAATGTGTGTGTATGTGCGTGCGTACATGCATGTGTGTGTGTTTGTGTGTGTAAATATATAGTCAGATAGATAGATAGATAGATAGATAGATAGATGGCAAGAAAGAGAGAGTGACAGAGTTGAAGAGAGAAAGAACAATATATATATGTGTGTGTGTGTATGTGTGCGTGTGTCTATGTGAGTGTGTATGTGTGCGTGTTTGTGTGTGTACACACGCAAACATTCATGTGTGCATACGTTTGTAAATGTGTGCGTTTATGTTACTTTGCATATGTTTATTTAAGCTATTTGTATTAGTTTATCTCTTTCTTCATATTTCTATACAAGTGTGTAACTGCGCAGATACACACACACACACACACACACACACACACGTATCTGCAAACATGCCTTTTTACCTCGTATATGTGTCTCGGTATGTGTGTGTGTCTGTGTGTGTGTGTGTGTGTGCGTGTGCACGTGGTTCTGTATTGACACATACATTGTGGTGCATATGAAAAGCAATATGGTTTACCATTCTGCCTCAATTGTCAAATGCAAGCAAATGCACAAAGGTGCATCGACATATTCATACGCATGTATATATATATATATATATATATATATATATATATATATATATATATGCATACGTACACACAAACAAACAGGCACATAGACGTATACACATACATACGTACACACATACAAACATAATATACACACACTCATATACATACACATATATAATATATATGTATACATAAAGAGAAAGAGAGGTTGAAAGAGAGAGACACACACGTATAGGTACATAGATAGATAGATACATAGATAGATGGATGGATGGATGGATAATTAGATAAACATATTTATATCTATATACACCCATACATATACATACATTATATATATATATATATATATATATATATATATATACATACAAATATATGTACACACACACATACATACATACACACATACATACATACATACATACATATGATTATGCACACACACGTAAATATAGTCGATTCAGACGAGCCGATGTATAAGCAAACAAATGCACTTATTAATTTTTCCAAACATATAATAGACATCAACAATGAGTATATATATATACATAGATATATATATATATGTGTGTGTGTCTATGGTGGTGTTGGTGATGGTGTTTGAACGTTTATATGTATGTATGTACGTACGCACGTATGTATATGCATGTATGGTTATCGAGGCTAATATGCATAGATGAATATTCATGAGGTTGTGAAAGACAAGAGAGAGAGAGAGAGAGAGAGAGAGAGAGGGGTGAAAGATAGAATGGAGGAGGAGGAGTCGCCATTATTAATATCCGCCATATTATGTTATTATTACTTTATCAAAACTCCTTTGTCAAGTCGCTCACTTTTCAGACATTATTTACACTCATTAATCTATCCAAAACACATACGACCGCCATATACGCACATCTATGTGTGTGTGTGTGTGTGTATGCAGGTGTCCGTGTGTATATATATGTAGGAGAATATACAAATAATAACAACAGACGAGGACATATATTCATATACATGTATTCGTGTGTGTATTTATGTGTGTACGTATGTGTGCACGTATGTGTGCGTGTGTGTATATATATGTATACGTATATGTATGCAGCTACGTATGTATGTGAACGTCTGTATATATACATATATATATATATATATATATA
>NC_068999.1:3816453-3818364 GCF_001194135.2 Octopus bimaculoides
ATATATATATATATATATATATATATATATACATACATACACACACTCACACACTCTCACACACACACATGAATATATGAATGTGTATGCCTGTATGCATGTGTGTGTATGTATATGCATATGTGTAATAGATGACGTCATTAATTCCTGTTTCATTAACCGTATTCACACTACGTATAACTTATATAAATATTTTTGTGTTTTAAAGTATAAAAATTCTGAATTGAGTTCGTAGAATTGACTGGGAAGTATTTTACATTGTGTAGAGTGTATGATAAAATGGAGGGTGTATAGTATTATGCTGAATGTAGAGTTTTACGTAGAGTATTAGCTGTATTGTGTAGAAACTAAAGTAATATGGAAGCTATAAAGATGGTGATATGGTAGAGTCGTTAGCACGCGGGCTATCAATGCATAGTGACATGACGTCCGTTTTTACGTTCTGTGTTCAAATTCAACTGAGGTCGACTTTACTTTTAGCTTTGTGTCAAAATTTAAAACCGATATGTTTTATGTAAGGTGTTTGGCGATATGTAGACCTTTTTTCTTATTGTTATTACCTCCGCCTTACAGAAGACGGAGGTGTTGTTTTCAGTCGGGTTTGTTTGTTTGTTTGTCTGTGGACAAGATATCTCAAGAACCGCTGAATGGATTAGGATGAAACTTTCAGGGATGTTTGGCCTCGGGACTGGCACAAACTGATTAGATTTAGGGATTGATCCGGCACCGAGCAAGGATTCTGGATTATTTTACCTGTTTTTTGTTGGTCAATTGTTAGTCTTTCTCATAGTAAGCCTTCTTTAAACTGTACATCTACCAAGCAACCCCTTTTCATAACCATCTTAGATTGAAAACAAAGTTACCATATTCATTATAACACCAACTACACGCACATACATACACACATAAGTATACACACTCTTACACACACACGCACACACACACACACACACACACACACACATTCACACGTACACACAAACTTACTCACACACACTCTCTCTTTCTCTGTCGCTGTCAGTTTGTCTCTCTTTGTGCCTATCTCTGTCTGTATCTCTCTATCTCTCTTTCTCTTTCTCACTCTCTCTATCACACACACATACACATAAGTCTTGTCACGTGACGCTAAGACTGTTCCATGGAAACAGACAATTGCGACATCCGATTGGTTAAAGTTACATCATTTTAGAGACTTGTAACAATTTTTTATTATTAATTTCTTGAGAGTCGCTACGTTCTGAGTTCAAATTCCATCGAGGTCGACTTTACCTTTCATCCTTTCGGGGTAGATAAAAAAAGTACCAGTGAAACACTGGGGCCGATGTAACCGTTAGTCCCCTCCCACCAAAATTCAGGGTTTGTGCTTATAGAAGAAAGTATTATTAATTTCTTGAGAAAAATGAACGCGAATTTAGTACATGAGCGCGTCAGTGTAGAAAATCTGGAAAAATTCTAGTGCTTGGAAAGAATTTAAGATCCAAGTATTGATACATCCAGAGGCATGGAGATCTAGAGAGAGATATTCAGATATACAGAGATAAGAAGAAACACAAATATATTCCGATTTACAGATATAAAGTTATGTAGATATACAGATATATACTTCGGCATTGGAGAGAATTTTAATGCACGAGCAGATATTATCTGCTTCTAAATATACCACGCTCGGAATCACGAGCAAAGACACTGTATCGGTCTGATATTTGGAGGCCCTCAATTGTTCAACTGCAAAGAAATCAGAAATATGAAAGGAACGGTGTTTCTCAACCTCTTGACCCTTGCGTAACCCTTAAATTAAATCACTTGTCTCAAGGAAACCCTGAACAAAAAAAAAAAAAATTATATACCATATTTTTCACATATTTTTTTTCATCGTAGTTCATGTGGTAAATATCATATATATACATATAT
>NC_068999.1:3819264-3819888 GCF_001194135.2 Octopus bimaculoides
TATATATACATGTATATATACATACACATATATATATGTGTGTGTACTGTCTGTATTTGGTCAGTTTGGTTTCAAACGACTAAACACACACACACACACACACACACACACACACACACACACGCACGCACACACACACGTAATACACACACGTACACACACGCACACATGCGCACACGCACATATACACACATGCTCACACACACACACATACACGCGCATACAAGCACATACACACACACACACACGCACATATACACACACGTAAATACACACACAAACTCACACACATATTTTCATTCTCTCTCTCTGTTTCCTTTTCTATCACTTTCTTCTCCCTATTTCTCCTTATTCTTCTTACCTACCACCAATACCACCACCACCACCACGAACCAACATCATCAGCATCACCAACACCACCAAAGCTACTATTACCACCACCGTCACCCCCAGCGCCGACACCACTACCATCACAACCACCACCACCACCACCACCACCACCACCACTACCGATACCACCGCCATTGCATATCACCGCCTTCAGCATCGCAAATATCACCGCCACTACTACCGCTGCTGCCGCCACAGCAACTACAACCCTTACAACAACAACCACCACTATCG
>NC_068999.1:3820346-3821855 GCF_001194135.2 Octopus bimaculoides
TACACTGATTCTTTTGTATCACATGATCTACTCTCGGTCTCACACACACACACACACATATATATACATATATACATATATACATCAACACACACACACACCAATACACACACAAAATGGCTCTCAAACACTATAAACACAGCATAAATATAAAACCATGAAATTATAAACAGTTCTTTAATTTCATTTCCTGAAGAATATTCGCAGAATTTTTATATTTTTTCTTGCTGTTCCTTGTTTTTTTTTTCTCTCTTTCTTTCATTCTTTCTTTCTCTCTTTCTTTGTTTCTGTGTGTTTTTTTTTTGTTTTTTTTTTTTGCAGAGCGTGGAGGAATGGACATTGTCTAACTTCTGTAAGAATATTCCGAGAAAGTCAACACCAGCAAGAAAAAAACATGAGCAAGGGTGGAGGTTCCAGAGGAATGGTGTCCTGGAAAGAAACGACCGGGTATAATGGATGGTGTTGGGACAAGGGATAGGGGTGGGGTGAAGAATTGCAAGGGTGACCAGAAATCAAAAGATGGGTGATTCAGGGGCGCCCGAAGAGTGAGGGTACAAGACCATCCAACTTCAAAGAGCAGAGGCCATTACAGTAGTGGTAAAAAAGAGAGATAGAGGTGACATAGCCTGTCGGTGAGCCAGAGGCTCAAGGATGTCTGTTAGTGATTAAATTCCAATCATCTGAGTAGTTCTTCTCTGGATGCAGTGCAAGGTGTTCATGTACATAGCAGCAACAATGTCCTAGGTGTATTATTATGCATAACAGCAGGGGAAACACTGTCCCAGGTGTGATAATATGCATAGCAGCAGGAGCAGCAGTTCCAGGTGTGGTAATCTACCAGGTGTCTTCAGCTGAGCTTTGTAATGTCAGCAGTAATTAGGGACTGTAATATTTTCTGGTCCTGATAAGATGGACCAATTTTGGGGTATGTGACCCTAGCAGCCCTCGGTGATAGTGAGGCCCAGCACTTGGGGCGATTGTGAAGACTCCAGCTAAGTGTCACTCATTTCTAGTGGGCGTGTGGTTTACAGGTGTCTTCTTGACATGAGTAACGATTTACTTTATGAGAAACAAGGTTGGTGTGACTCAACTGAAGGGTCTTCTTCAGATTTCTTTTTGTAGAATTTGTGCAGGGTTGACGTGTGGTGCTTTAGGTTATGTGCGGACGATGCATGGTTGGGGAACATTAGGGGAAAATGAAGGATCGCATCGTCTGTATAAGAGTGGTTGTCGTCGAATGTAGTGGCAGGTTGGTCATGTTCTTGATGTATAGAAGGAAAACTGTGGGGGTGGGGACACCAAACCGTGGGTTACGGCAGTCTTGATTGAGAATAGAACAGAAAGAGCACCGTCGATATATGTTGTTATGGTGGGATCAGAGAAGAAGCTAGAGATCCAAGAGATGGATAGGTAGGTAGGTAGGTAGGTAGATAGATAGAGAGAGAGAGAGAGAGAAAGAGAGAGAGAGAGAAAGAGAGAGAGAGAGAAAGAGAGAGAGAGAGAAAGGGT
>NC_068999.1:3822157-3822346 GCF_001194135.2 Octopus bimaculoides
AGAGAGAGAGAGAGAGAGAGAGAGAGAGAGAGAGAGAGAGAGAGAGAGAGAGAAAGAGAGAGAGAGAGAAAGAGAGAGAGAGAGAAAGAGAGAGAGAGAGAAAGGGTGAGAGGTAGATAGATAGGTAGGCAGGTAGGTAGGTAGATAGAGATAGAGAGAGAGAGAGAGAGAAAGAGAGAGAGAGAGAGA
>NC_068999.1:3824851-3825798 GCF_001194135.2 Octopus bimaculoides
GTGCACACACGTACACATATTTAAGCATATATATATATATATATACATATATATATAAATATACACATACACATACGTGTGGGGGGGGGGAGTAAACAGGGTGCAAGTAAACAGGAGTTTTGTTATAGTCTTATGTTGACAGTTGTTTCGTAAGTTGCGTGACTTAAGCCGTAACAACATTCATACGTAATAAATGCGTATGTTGCCGTAGATATTTGTAATAACATAAGTTTGAATGAATTTGTTAGGCAAACCCAAGTGAAACGCATCGTCCTCCCACATGATGTGAGTGTGCGTGCACACGAGTGTGCGTGTGCGCGCGTCTATTTATACACATATTACATTTTGTAAGAAGTGAATTAATATACTTACACACATGCACACACATCATATATGCATATATGAGGACAAAAAACACACGCATATATATATATATACATACATACATATATATATGCATGCATACGTACATAAACGAATGCTCTTTCATACAGGTATACATGCATACACACAGTCATACTTCTATTGATACATACATACATACATACATACATGTATACATGTATATATACATATTACTCGCACACACACACACACACACACACACACATTAGAACTAATGCCGCTAGAACAGCAGCTTTTAACCAAACAGTCATTTTTAACATCGCCATTAATCTCAACAGAGCTAACATTGCTTCATATTCGACGTTATCAGTAAAAATCTATAAATAAAATATATAAATACTAATTAATATATAAAACATGGAAATATTAATTAATATTAAGTCCTAAGCATTATTTCAGACAAAACAAAACAGGAAGCTATATTTAATTTAACCATTCTCTATAAACAACGTATTTTTGCAAAACCTACTTTTCTGGAAAAAAAAAAAACGTTTTGATTTTATTAGATTTTTCTTTTCTTCGTCACTGTTATAAATGTTTTA
>NC_068999.1:3826113-3827562 GCF_001194135.2 Octopus bimaculoides
ATATATATATATATATATATATATATATAGTCGCAGGCGTTGCTGTGTGGTAAGAAGCTAAATTTCCAACCATACGTTTCCCGGTTCTGTCCCACGGCGTGGTACCTTGGGCAAATCCCTTTCTATTATAGCCTCGGGTTGACCAAAGCCCTGTGAGTGGATTTGGTAGACGGAAACTAGAAGAAACCCGTTATATTCACGTATGTATGTGTGTATGTATGTGTGTATGTGTATGTTACCCATTATATAACGGGTAACAAATGGAAGTATATTTTTACCACCATGGGTATTATCAGAAAATAAGACATACATGCAATAATTATATTTTAACTTTGTTCAAATTTCTTGGCGCTTATACAAAATGATGCAATGGGTACAAATCTTCGTTAATACCTTAAAATACACCAAACAAAATAAACGAAATTCCCACGTGTTTAACTCCCCCCATAACTGCTATGTCCTTTAACTCTTCATATCTCTCCTCCTCCTCCTCCTCCTCCCTCTCTCTCCTTCTCTTTCTCCTCCACCTCTTCCTCCTCGTCTGCTTTTATGAATCTCTCATGTCTATCTCATTGCTTTATTTTCGCCTGTTCTGTATAATTGGTACCCTGCATGTATCAAGGTTGATCCTATCGCTGATTCCCTTTCTCAGATAATTTCTGGTCTGGAATCAATATCAGAAACTGTTCAAATGAAATCTGACCGGAACCTGCATCTGAACGGTAAGTAAATTGAATGCAAACCGAGATTTGCCTAATCTGAACGTCCGACTTATCTCTTCTTCATTATATACTTGTCAATCAAAGGAATGGTGATGTATTGAAGGAATATAATTTCTCTGAAATATTTCAGTAGCGTCTGAAAGAGATGAAGAATTTAAAGGTTTCAGGTTGTGGGACGAATCTTTAAACTCCTTTTTTGGGATCACGAAAAGCACACGCAAACAGATTCATGATTACAGTTAGAATATGTGCAATTTGAAATACACGCATACACAGAAACATGCTCACCCACTCAAAAACATGCGCATGCTCACCAGAATACTTAAATATAGAGGGAAAGAATATCCTATACGGGATTCTTTGAATTACAGTTCTATGTTTAAGAAATGAGGAATTATGTACATTATTTACATTCAACGGATATTTGTCCTCCTCTTGTTTGTTGTTAACACAACATTTCGGCTGATATACCCTCCAGCCTTCATCAGGCGTCTTGGGGAAATTTCGAACCTGGGTTCTCATTCCTAAGGTATTTATCGATGTTATTCTTCTTCTTCTTCTTCTTCTTCTTCTTCTTCTTCTTCTTCTTATTATTATTATTATTATTATTATTATTATTATTATTATTATTCAGTAGTTTTATTTTTATAACGTGCTTTCACTTCACTACCGAGCGCAGCTCTGTGCGCCTTGGGTATGTGCTGTGGTTTGCTGTGGTGCTCTTATG
>NC_068999.1:3832042-3835811 GCF_001194135.2 Octopus bimaculoides
AACTTCCCCGGTGTTATTTCTGTTAAACTTCCCCGGTGTTATTTCTGTTAAACTTCCCCGGTGTTATTATTATTATTATTATTATTATTATTATTATTATTATTGTTGTTAGTGTTCAGGTCACTGCTTGGAATCGAACTCGGAATCTTGTGAGTGGATTTGGTAGACGGAAACCGAAAGAAGCCCGTCGTGTATATATGTGTGTGTGTGTGTGTGTGTGTGTGTATGTGTGTGTATATGTTTGTGTGTCTGTGTTTGTCACCCCACCCTCGCTTGACAACCGATGTTGGTGCGTTTACGCCCCCGTAGCTTAGCGGTTCGGCGAAAGAGGCCCGATAGAATAAGTACTAGGCTTACAAAGAATAAGCCCAGGAGTCGATTCGTTCGACTAAAGGTGGTGCTCCAGCATGGCCGCAGCCAAATGACCGAAACAAATAAAAGAATAAAAGAATATATACATATTTATTTATTTATTTATTTATTTATTAAACAACAGAAATAGTTTTTACTGATTAGAAATATAAATTGTTTGCGGACATCGATACCAAACGAAACGGCAGCAGACAAACTTGCAGACACATTTGCAGTTATGTCTGCAGACTTAACTGCAGTATAATGCACCAATATTATGCAAAATATAACTGCAGTAGACCTCATCAATATACAACAACAACAACAACAACAACAACAACAACCACAACAACAACAACGCATTTTGATGAAGATTTTGCGTGAAACTGTTGCCTTTGGTTCCGTTGAGGAAATTTACATCAGGCAATCATCTAATTAGCGCTGATGTAGCTGTTGTTGGTCCTGGGTGGATAAACTTATGATCAAAGACGATCTAGCCACATGACCATCCCTTCTAGATTATCAGAGAAAAACAATATTATCAAAGACGCCCTTCCTTTTTCTAGGTAGGGTGTGTTTTGAGAGAGATTTCGCTGTTATTTCTTGCAGGTCCAGGGACCACATAGAACCTTCCTCTGTTGTTGTTGTTACAGATGAATGCTGTTGTTGTTGTTGTTGTTCAGCTCCGGCACAACCCTGATCCGGCACAACCCTGATCCGGCACAACCCTGATCCGGCACAACTCTAATCCGGCACAAATCTAATCA
The DNA here is from genome assembly GCF_001194135.2 of Octopus bimaculoides. Classification (NCBI taxonomy): domain Eukaryota; kingdom Metazoa; phylum Mollusca; class Cephalopoda; order Octopoda; family Octopodidae; genus Octopus; species Octopus bimaculoides. Next base: position 3,833,161 of record NC_068999.1, read on the forward strand.
AATGCTTTCCAACCAAATGCTTTTCGAAGGAAAGAAAACGGGGCCTACATTATATCTAAATAACAGGCGGGTTAGTCATGGCCGGACCATCTTTGATCATAGAGGTCTACTGAACGCAAATTAACATGAGACCAACGATCATCTTAATACAATGTCATCGACCGAGGACCCTTGACAGAGAATTTGTCTTCCGATAAAAAAAACCAAGAACGCAACATAGAATCATTTAAAATGATTATTGAAGGTAGGGAGAAGAGGGACTGGGGTTGGACTATATTTACAAAGTAACTATTGTTGAACGTTACTAAGTCATTCAGGGGCCGCCACACACACACACACTCTCCCCCTCTCTCTCTCTCTCTCTCTCTCTCTCTCTCTCTCTGTATCACAGATTACGTTTATTTTTGGGTGGACTAGAGCAGAAAGTGATTGCGTTTTAAAGGTCAATAGATCTAGATTTCAGAATGGGGAGAAATAAAATGAAATAGAAATAAAAAGGGAAAATGAAAAGATAAGAAGTGAGGCGTGGTGGATGTTCTATGTAAAGAAACTACTACTACTACTGCTACTACTGCTGCTGCTGCTGAGATTTGAGGGAACAGAAAGAAATGAGAACACCAGAAATGTAAGTGCATAATAAAAGATGACGTTCAACTGGAGAAAAGAAGGGTCAAGTGAAGGAGACTTTGCATGACTCCTTCGTTTTGTGGAGTGTAAGGAAGAGTGAATGAGACCGTTAGGAATGAACACGGGAATTAGTAGTAGTGGTGGTGGTGGTGGTGGTGGTGGTGCCTATTGATGGTTTTGTTATTGTTGCAGTTGTTCTTGTTCTTGTTGCGCTTTATTTGTTGTTATTGTTGCAGCTGTCATTGCTGTTGTTGTTGTTGTTCCCGTTCCTGTATTACTGATAAAGTTGCTGTTGATGTTGTAGTTGCTGAGTTTGTTGCAGTTGTTGTTGTTGTTGGTGATGATGATGATGGAGAAAGCTGGTAAGAGAAGAATAAACAGAGCGTCGGTGGTGGTGGTGGTGGCGGGGTTTAAAACAAAAATAACAATAAACAAAAACAAAACTCTTCTCTCTCCCTCTCTCCCATCTCTCCCTCTCTCTTTCTCTCTCTCTCTCTCTCTCTCTCTCTCTCTCTTTCCCCTCTCTCTCCCCTCTCTCTCTCTCAGACTCTCAAAGACAAGAGACTAGAAACATGGGTGTACATAAGAAGTGGAGGTTACTGGAGGCACCAAAAGATGTTTATATAATTAGTCACAGACAAGACTGGATACATCTGGTCATTGTTATCAATGTTGTTGTTGTTGTTGTTGTTGATCTGCATCCTCCTCCTCCTCTCACTGCCACCGCCACCGCCGCCATCTTTTATCAGTCCTCAAATGAACAAACATCAACATTCCTACTTAATGTAGTTTATTTCTCATCACGTCTCTTCAATTTCACTCTTCCTCTTCCTCTTCCTCTTCTCCTCCCACCTTCTTACTTAGATCATATCTATCCAGCTGTCTCTCTCTCACTCTCTATCGCTTTATCTCTCTCTCACTTCTTTGTGGTGTGTGTCTGTGTGTTGTTGTTATTTAGTTTATTGCTAAATTTCTTGCCAACCGTAAAAGAGCCAGTCCCTAAACTCGATCCAAGGTTCCTTCATTGGAATTTCAACAACATATCAACAGGATATTTGTGCATGTATGCGTGTCTATGCACATGTGCAGTTTTGTATGTTTTGTGTCTGTATAATCATGTACATAGTCGCATGTCTAAACATTTGCATATGTACTTAAATGCTAAACTTTAGGAAAGTTTTACATAGTTGACTGTTCCACCGATGGCTTGTATCTGTAGACTTCTAATTACATATCATTATTATTATTATTATTATTATTATTATTATTATTATTATTATTATTTTTATCATTATCATTATTATTATTATTATTATTATTATTATTATTATTATTATTATTATTATTATTGTTGTTGTTATTATTCGTTTTGTTCCTCGTGTACAAGTATGTGTGGATTCATCCTTAGTTTACTTATTTCATTCAATTTTAGAAAAAACTGAAGCATGTCTTTGACAGTTCCGGCGCGTTTTGAGCCAATTTTCTGCGTGGCTTTTGGTCCACCCTGTGCGTGTGCGTGAGTGTGTGTATGCGTGCGCGCGTATATTTCCTCATTTCTATTCAAAGCCATTATCTCTGTTCTAATTCCACAGGCACTGTGGGATGTGAGTGAGACATCGGGGTAGGGGGGGAGTTGTCTGATTTTAACTGACTTATCTTGGGATACACACACGCACACACACACACACACACACATGTACATATACACACAATCACACACCCACACATTCACATACACATGCACACACATACACACGCGCATAACACACCTTGTCTACATTCTATATTCTTCGTTTTCTTCAACTACCGTCACCACTTCTGCTGCTGCTGCTGCTGCTACTACTACTACTACTACTACTACTACTACTACTACTACTACTACTACTTTATCGTATCCTTTCCTCTCCTCTTCGCCCTCCACCCTCTTCCTGTTGAAAGATGACTAAAGGTATCGGTTTAAAAATAGCCTCACCCTGTATCCACCCCTTAACCCAGTCACACCCATCGCTGACCCTTTTCTTTAT
>NC_068999.1:3836160-3837473 GCF_001194135.2 Octopus bimaculoides
ACAACAACAATAGCAACAGCAATAAAGGCCTCAAATTTGGGGGAAGGGATTAAGTCGATTACATCGATCTCAGTGCGTAACTGGTACTTATTTAATTAATAATAATGATAATAATAATAATAATAATAATAATAATAATAATAATAATAATAATAATAATCCTTTCTACTAGAAGCAAAAGGTCTCAAATTTTGGGGAAGGGATTAAGTCGATTAGATCGACTCCAGTGCGTAACTGGCACTTATTTAATCGACCCCAAAAGGGTGAAAGGCAAAGTCGACCTCGGCGGAATTTGAACTCAGAACTCAGAAATACTGCTAAGCATTTCGCCCGGCGTGCTAACGATTCTGCCTTCATAAGTAATTGTCATTAAACACCAGGTTAGTCTTGGTTGCAGTCATTAGGCTGCGGCTATGCTGGAGCACCACCTTGAAGAATTTTAGACGAATTAATCGATTGCAGTTCTTACTTTATTAAAGCCTGATACTTATTTTATCGTTAATTTTTGTCGAACCGCTAGTTCACGGCGAAGTGAATACACCAAGGGTTGCGGGGTGGACAGACATAAGCACAAGGATACACACACATTGATATAGTTGCTATTTCGAGCAATTTAAGCAGCCATGCAGAGACCGGGTGGTTGGTTCCGTCGTGTTCTGCCGTCGGCCGGTTGGATAATCACCTTCGCCCACCCACGGGTACACACACCAATATTATATTGACATTTATATCAGATTGTTCTACATTTCAGCTGCTGCACGTGACGGCTGATGACCTTGGGGGTCAAGGTCGAGGCCAACAACAAAAACAACAACAACAGTGCCATTCTGCGTCATTCCTTTCTCTCTGTCGCACTTCCTCTCTCTCTCTCTCTCTCTCTCTCTCTCTCTCTCTCTCTCTCCTCCCACTTTTATGATCTACATACTCTCACCGCATCAGCCTCACTTCCTGTTGCTTCTTACCCATAACAGACGCTCTTTTTGCCGCGCTTCTTCTTACATGTCTGTCTGTCTCGGTCTGTTGCTCTCTTTCTCTCTTTCTCCCTCCATCTCCCCCTTTCATTGTCTTTCGCTCTCTCTCTCTCTCTCTCTCTCTCTCTCTCTCTCTCTCTCTCTATCTATCTATCTATCTATCTATCTATATATCTATCTTTCTACCTCCGGGAATTTCGGGAAAGGATGTAAATCGATTTGATCGACCCCCAGTGCTCAACTGGTACTTGTTTTATCGACTCTGAAAGGATGAAAGACAAAGTCAGCTCCGACGAAATTTGAACCTTGATGTGGCTGCACAACCTGCTAGAAATAGTAGCT
>NC_068999.1:3838271-3841928 GCF_001194135.2 Octopus bimaculoides
TATTACCATCATCGCAACCAACACCGCCACCACCACCACCACAATCACCACCTCCAATATCTCCACCACCAACCTCTCCCACCACCACCACCACCAACAGCAACAACACCACCACCGCCACCGCCACCGCCACAGACCTTTCGCCATCTCTTTATTTTCTCTTTCATCTCCATCTATTTCACAAAATGTCACAATAATTGTAAACATGGCACTCATCTTGTTGTTATAGTTGTTGTTGTTGTTTAACCCATGGTCAGGCTTGATATAGGCAAGCCTTTCAGCAACGCCATTCCTGAAGCGACTATCCTATCCGATTAGATATATAACTCTGCGTTTGTCCAATATGGCCTTATTTTTGTTTTCTAGGGAGTTGTGTATAATTTGAAAGATATGCGGTCGCTCGACTTGCTAGAAAGAGCGACCGCGTAGAGCTTCCCGCGCTGTCTTTGTTTGCGCGCGCGCGTGTAAGTGTGTCTGCACCTGTAATACAAAGGGGACCAGCCTTGTCACATTCTGTATGACACTGAATCTCCCTGAGAACTATGTTAAGGGTACGTGTGTCTGTGGAGTGCTCAGCCACTTACATGAAATTTTCAGGAGCAAGCTGTTCCGTTGATTGGATCAACTGGAACCCTCGTCTTCGCAACCGACGGAGGACCAGTTTATGTAATGTATGTCTAAATGTACTCTTTGACCATATTCCTCATCAGTATCTACCCTCCCCTCAATCTTCATCCAAATTATACTCCAACATACAAAAGCCTCTACTCCTATTATCATTGACAACTTCACTCTCCAGAGAAAGTTATGTCTTCGTTAATCGTTCATAGGTAAACAACCCGAACTGACAACTTTATCATTTCAATCTAAAATCAATTCGATTTCCTGTCATACCGTTTTGTATCAGTTTACGTAGAGGGCGCTCTATTTCTCGCTGGATAGCTTCCATCTTGTTGTTTCCATAACGGCTTCGATAATTACATATTCATTTATTAATTAAGAACAATAAGAGATAATGAGAGAGCAGTGTTTTTGAAAGGAAAATCAGGAGTGGTGCAGAAACTCGTGGTTTCCTGCAATATTCTACTGGTGTTTATTTTGACGAAACCGAAATTTGAAAAGAATAGCACACATGCACACGCACACACGCATACGCACACACGCACACACATACTCGAAGCTCAGCGGTGGAATTTACTCTGAGTAACTAGGTTACTCAAGTTGCAACTCTGAGTTCGTCACTCAAACATTACCGATTACTCGCTACATTCCGTCTTCACAATGGTTTCTAACATAAGAGCTTTCCTGGAGAGCGGGGATTGATGTAGGAAGTCACATCAATCCCAGCGTTTGACTGCTATTTATTTTATCAACCCAAAGAGGATACAATGCAAACTTGAAATGCAAGCGGGATTTGAACTTGGAATGCAAGATATAACTTAATCATACAAAGATTTCGCTTGAAAGCCTAACAACTCCGCCATTTTAATTTTGCCCGAGACACTTAACCTGCAGCCATTCATTTCCCTTTTTTTGTAATCCTTACTACTAAAGGTACAAGGCCTGAAATATTGGGGGAAGGGGATTGTCGATTACGTCAACCCCAATGATAGACTGGTACTTTGTTTTTTTGTTTTTTTTTCACCTCGAAAGGATGAAAGTCAAAGTCGACCTCGGCGGGATTTGAACTCAGAACATAAAATTGGACGAAATACCGCTAAACATTACTTTGCCCGGCGTGCTAACGATTCAGCCAGCTCGCAGCCTAATTTCGCCTTTTTATAGTAATTTATGTTTCAAATTTTGGATCACGGGAAGGAGTGAAGTTTGGGGCAGGAGTTAAGTCGATTACATCGACTCCAGTGATAAAATGGCCTTTATTTTATCGATCTCGAAAACATGAAAGGCACAGAAACGGACGAAATGCCGCTAAGCATTTAGTTCGGCGTGTTAATGATTCTGCCAGTTCGCCTTTAAGATAATGATGATATTAATAGCGCCGCTTTATTTTCCCTTTTTATAATAATATTAATTTCTTTCATATCCCTCAAATTTAGAGGGAAGGGGCATCGATGATTATATCTACCACATTGCATGCTTGGTGCTTCATTTTATCGAGCCCTGAAGTATCATAAGCGAAGTTGGCTTAGCTAGGTTTGGCCTCAGAGCCTAAAATTGCACCACTAAATATCCGTACGGCTTCTAGCACCCGCTGACCCCGACTTAAATAACGATGATAATAACAAGAATATTATTGCAACAAACATATTATGTATTTGAAATATTGCGTTAGAGCCAAAGATTATAATTATTTCCTGTAAATGCATCGGTGAATAATATAAACATGTATATGTGAGAGAGAGAGAGAGGGGGGGGGAGAGGGAGAGAGAGAGAGAGAGAGAGAGAGAGATAGAGAGAGATAGAGAGGGAGGGGTAGCTTGTTTAGGAAATACTTGAGCAAGGAAAACAAACAAGATGAAAATGTAAGTATTGTATTTGTGGAAAGATATATTATGTCGGATATCAAAACCGAAATTTACTGAGGAAACCTATCCAATCTATATTAGCTATTATCATATGCAGTAGAATATTAACAAAGAAAACATATAACATTTCCATAGTATAAACAGAATGATATTAAGCAATTATATTATTTATATGTGATATAAAACGGCATACTATATTTAGAAAACATATCATAAATAACAGAATAATTTAACGAATACCTACGTTATATAAAATAGAGTAATTTGAGAAAACCTACGATACATATTATGTAAAATGGAATGTTTTAAGAAAATTGATGTTATACAAAATGGAATATTTTTCAGAAACCATTAATTGGTTGAATGGAATTATTGTTGTTATTGTGGATTCTGTTTGTCGTTTACATAATTTCTACGTACAAATCTTGCCAGGAATCCTAGAAATATTATTCTCTTACGCATTAATCTCCAAGAAAGTATTGGACAAAATATTCCGTTACCGCGTCTGGAGAGGAGGACGCAGAGTCGAGAAGAGAAGAGATGAATGTGTATTGGGGATGCGAGTTCGAAGTTGTTCGTGGGATGCAGAAAGTATTGCAGAAGCGGGAAATGTTAAAGAAGGATGATACAGCCCACCGATAAGTTGAACTGTCGTAGTGTGTAGGGGGAGTTGAAGAACTTGCTTATTTTATTCGCTTATCTTTCTTTTAAACTGTTCAAATGTGAGTCCTTATTAGTAAATTATAAACTCCGAGCCTCAGGTCTATAGACATATTGACTCCTCGCTCCGCTCTGTTCCTTTTACCAGTATCCACATTCACTCCAGGCCACCCGTCTCTCCTCTTCTCCTTACTCATCCTGTTTCTGCTCCTCCACCACCACGTCTCACATCCCCTTCTAATTACTATACACAATCCTGCCTCTCCAAGAATTCAGCCCTCCCGAAGTGCCTTCTCTCCTACTCTTTTTCATATAGACATCGATTTGCTGCCGTTCGAGCGCATCTCTGTCACATTTCGGTTGGACGTTGCGAACAGGGTCTCGCAGAGAAATTTGTCGTCGGGGAATAAAATCACTTTCTGACCCAGAGATGGTAGGAGAGGATTGCAACATTCAACAGTGTTGAGCTTTTCCTTTTAGGGAGAGACCCTGTAGATAGCCACGGGTCTTT
>NC_068999.1:3841981-3842701 GCF_001194135.2 Octopus bimaculoides
AAACAAAGGCAAGAACATTCGTTAGTCCCTTTAAGATTGCAGGGAGCCAGCAGCCGTCTGGAATCGGCCATCTTAGAGTTATTCCTTTCAAAGTTCTTCTTTCATTGACTGTGATATTTTGAAGGACGAAAAGTAAAGTATATTCATTTCATTTCAATTTCATATAAGAAAATAATGACGTCTGCAACAGAATGAATTAGTAAATGGAATGAAAGTAAGAACGAAAAAAAAAAAAAATTTTTTTGAAGACGATAAAAACACGTGATTTGACTGGATTTCGATCTCAAAAACTTCAAAATGGAATAGACATTCCTAAACTAGAAAATATTCTTTATCGATCTGAAGAGAAAATTAGATTTCTATAAATGAATAAAGATAAATAAATAGCAAAGTAAATAAATAATTAGATACATAAAAACATAAATATATAGGGGTGGGGGAATAAATATGTTGATGAGAATACATAGAAAGGAAAAAGAATGTGTAAAATATTTGTAAATGGCAGAACGGATCTTAAGAACCAATTTTATTTGATTCCATTGACATGGAACAGTCGCAGAGAATATCTGAAGATTAAGAGGTTTATGAGATTTTTCTGGCCTCAGTTCTTTAACTTCAATGTGTATTATAGATATGAGGTGTGTGTGTGTGTGTGTGTGTGTGTGTGTGTGTGTGCGTGTGTCTGTGAGAATGTGTATTCCTATATACATATATACACAT
>NC_068999.1:3844159-3848643 GCF_001194135.2 Octopus bimaculoides
TATATATGTATGTATGTATGTATGTATGTATGTATGTATATGTATATACATAACGCAGATTTATACGTACGTAAGTATATGTAATACGATAAAATGGGTAATGAGTTCTCACCTTGTCATTACAAATGGATACATTTTATGTGGTTTGTATATTCTTTATTCCATTCTCGCTATTTCACCTCTGTTTTGTTCAGGTGAATCTGTGTGTGTGTGTGTGTGTGTGTGTGTGTGTGTGCATAACTACACACTACAAACGTACACACGAATGCATTCAAATGTACTTACACACAGACATGCGCACATTTCGCAATACAAGCATGCTTATATACCCAAGTCAAAATATAAGGATACACACACATACATATATATATATATATACGTATATATATATATATATATATATATATTCATCATGTAACCTCGTGGGCATCGGTACCATTTTCCTCTTTCTCCGTTCTTCCATTCTCCGAACTTTCCATCTTTCCGACGAAGGGCTACGCCCGAAACGTCATACACTCTCTCTTTCCTTTCCTGAGCGTCCAATAATACTATCCATATCACGTCCTCACTTTGTTGTTTTTTTGTTTCTTTGTTATTGTGTTTTTGAACTGTATATATATATATATATATATATATATATATACAAGCCTAGATATGTACTGTGTGGCAAGAAGTTTGCTTCCCAACCACATGGTTCCAAGTTCAATCCCATTGCGTGGCACCTTGAGCAAGCGTCTTCTACTCTAGCGTCGGGCCGGTCAAAGCCTTGTGAGTGGATTTGATAGACGGAAACTGAAAGAAGCCCGTCGTATGTATATATGTGTATGTGTGTGTGTTTGTCCCCCATCACCGCTTGATAACCGGTGTTGGTGTGTTTAAATCACCGTAACATTGGCAAAAGAGACCGATAGAGTAGATGCTAGGCTTTGAAAAAATTAGACCTGGTTTCGATTTGTTCGACTAAAATCTTTCAATGCGGTGCTCCAGCATGGCCGCAGTCAAATGACTGAAACAAGTGAAAGAATAAGAGAATTAAAGATTATACATACATATACATATACACACACATACTACCAATTAGAGAAAGGATCGACGAAAATTGCACTCAGCAACACCACCAGCCTTCCCCCCCCCCTATTCCCTCTCTCCTCTTTCTCTTTACACACACACACACTCTTACATACAGTTACATATACACAAGCTAAACACGCATACACATGCATGTGACTCCAATTGTTATGAATTTCCCACAGCCAAAGCAATCTGCTTGTAATTATCAATATTTATATTTTATAATTCATCTATTTTGGTTTGTCACGAGTTCAGATTCTGTAGAGCAAGTTGTTGAATTATCCCCAATCTATTGGTGGGGGCATTTATATTTTGTCTATTTAATCTTTGAGGATAAACATCAATCATTTAGACGAGATTTGAACACGTAACCTATGGTTCCGTGACTAAATACAAGGCACTTTGTCCGTCACCCTAGAAATATTGTTGCTGTTATGTTCTAGAAGAGTGTGGCAGAGCTGAGAGGCATCTTTCTGCCTTGCTCTTTTTAGTGTCCCATTGAAGTTTGATTGGACAGATATTTGTGGTATTGGAGAGTGTGGGGTAGAGAGGATTGATGTCTTAGCGTGGAGAGGGAGAGAAAGAGAGAGAGAGAGAGAGAGAGAGAGAGAGAGAGAGAGAGAGAGAGAGAGAGAGAGAGAGAGAGAGAGAGAGAGAGAGACTGGAATAGAATGTGGTAGAAGAATGGTAGAAGAATGAAGTATGTCCTCGGGAGTGCTGTAGAGAGATGTTATTCTGCTCGACGAGAAATAGAACAGAGAAGTATGTCCTAGCGAAGTGCGGTAGAGTAGAGAGATATGTCTTAGAGGATTGTGAAACAAAAAAAAAAAAAGACAAAAGCAAAAACGAAGGGTATGATCTTGAGCAGTGCAGTAGGGCAAGGAGATATGTCATAGCGGAGTGTTATAGGGCAGAGAGATCTTAGTTAAGTGCGGTGAGGCAGAAAATTATGTCTCATGCGAGTCGAAACAGTAACCGGATTTCAATCCTAAATTGAACCACCCACCCCCCGCCTCTCCCTCCGTTTTATTTACGCAACTGCAATTCTTGCGAACGACATCAACATCGTAACTCCCTTCCTTTCCCCCCTCTTCCACCTTCCTAAGCAAAACATAAAATCGTGTGCCAACATTAATGTAACTAATACACAGGAAACCTAATCCCTGTTGTTTTATGTAACAGCTGTTCTTTGTGCCATTGTGGTTCTCTGAAAACCTTTATACTTTCCCAGCGGTAAAAGAATTCCTATTACTTTCACACTTTTTCCTATAAATTCTTTAAGTCTGATGTTGTTAGACAAGTCTCCCTTTCAATGTTCATATTTCTCGTGGCTTCAAGACAAATTTATAAATTCTATAAACTGTAAGAAATATGGTTTTCTCCGCTTCCATCCGTTCTCTCTTTCACCCGGTTTTGATGTGTTTTATTTGTTTTTGTCATTTTTTTTTTTATTTGTCAATTTTATTTATTATTCTTCGTGACGCAAGTTCGAATTAATTGAGAAAGACTTATTTTTCGTGTAAATCGATTTTATATATCGAGAATAATAAAACGTATATCAATAAAAATATAATAATAATTTTAAGATATAGACGGAAAAAATAAAAGAATTTCTCGATTTTATTAAGTTCATTTCTATTTAATAACAATTTACAATGGAGTTATTTACTGTCTTCAAACTGAACATATATCTTAACCAGTCCCTTTGGCATTAGAAACTCGTATTTGTAGATGGTAGCAAAAGAGAGAAAATAAAACTACCAACTTAATGGAAGTCGAGGTTAAACAAAGTTCCAGTCTTAGATATTTATTTGAAAAAAGAAAAAGACTCGAGTCAATTATTTCTTTTTCTGTGACATCACGTCTCCTTTCTTTACAATCTCCAACAGTTAGCTCTGTTCGTTGGTTAGTTTCAGCTAAGAAAGCAGACACCACTGTTCTGTGTTTTGTGACATATTAGTTTTTAAAGCCAATCAGCTAGGCTTTGTAGCTGTTTAAAAACAAAAAATAAATATACAAGTAATAAAGCAAAAAGAATAAAAGCTGGTGATAAAAAAAAACTACACCGCTGTCGTCTGCATGTTAGGTTACTTTTGACATCTAAATTGATGTCTCTGCACTCAGCTGCTTCGACATAACATTTAAACGTGTTTAAAGATTAGATTTAAAACTGAACTGCAGGCATAAAGTGGCACCGAATATTTTACTGCAAACAGTCAAGCAAACAAATTATAAACACAAATAGGGAATTAAAACCAACCAAGAAAGAAAGAAAAAGGAAATGGATCGAGATTATTAGTTGACAAAATTGTGTGACAAGGAGAAAAGATATGTGAATGTAAACAGACACGACCATATGTTGGAAGGACAGCGAAAATAATAAGCAGATTATGACCAGATTTTTGCATCTAGCCACGAAAATAACAAATGTTTTTATACTGATAAAAAAAGTATTTGAATAACTTCTCAATAAAATATTCCTGGGAAACTATGAGAAATAGAAGAAGCAATTTATTAATTCTACAGAAGGAAAACTATAACATTTAACCGTCGACTAAATTGAATCAAAATCATCCGAACGTCACATTTTAAATGAATTCGCTTCATAATGAAGCGTTTTGTTATTATGAGGACTTGTTCACCTTTTCTTATTATCTAAATGTCTAAAAGTGTTTAAAATAAAGGCGACCCTTCACAACATTGACTATTGTCTTAACTTAGTTTTCAGTCGTGAAATCTCTTAAGAGCAAATAAGCAGAAGGTATTTTTAACGTCTGCCTGACGCCATTTTTTGTTTCCCTTTCCGGTTGAATCAAACTATTCGTGTGTTTATATAACATAAAACAGCAAACATTGATTTAATTCTGGAGCATATATATCATTGTACATACATGCATATATGTATGTATATATATATATATATATATATATATATATATATATATATTTATATGTATGCACATATACATATATATATACACACTCACACATATATATACATGCATACATTTGTATGATTGAATGTACGTGTGTATGTAAAACGAATGTATATATATATATATATATATATAGAGAGAGAGAGAGAGAGAGACATACATACGTACATACATAGAGAGACATAAACGCATTCTGGCGTAAATATATTTGTGGCGCTGTATTTCAATATTTGCGTCTATTTATTAATATTTTTCTATAATTTATTTCTATGTAAAATGTATACATGCAAGGTGTATATACACACACACAAACACACACACACATGCACACACACATGCATAATTATATATATATATGTGTGTGTGTGTGTGTGTGTGTGTGTATTATATATAATATATGTATATACTTACGCATACATTTATACATGCTTATGTATCTGTAATATATATATATGCATATATATATATATATATATA
>NC_068999.1:3849225-3850795 GCF_001194135.2 Octopus bimaculoides
AATATATATATACATATGTGCATACGTATGTGCATATATATGCATGTGTGTCTATGTGTGTCTATGTGTGTGTGTAGTGTGTGCGGTGTGTGCGGTGTGAGCGGTGTGTGCGGTGTGTGTGTGGTTATAAAAGACTGAACCATAAACTAAGGTTATGTAATCTTTCATCAAATAGACGCGCGCGCGCATACACACACATAATAGATGCACACAAACACACACATGTGTACAGCCATGCAATTATTATTATTATCATCAGTCAAAAGTGGATGTGCAGCCGCCATGATGCTTTCTCGCGTGACTGGAAGGAGAGAAAAAAGAGGAGGTAAAGGTGTTGTTGGCTTTGGAGTAAGAGAGAAGAGCTCAGCTGGAAGCCAGGGGGAAGATGAGGGGCAATGACTTGGCCATCTCTGCTGACCCACCAAAGAGAGGTTGTTACGGTTCAGGGTCGAAACACCTGATGAACGCTGGATACCGTCTGACGACATCCGTTTCCTGCTGACCAATATTCCATTCACTTTGGTGAATGGCTAAAGCACCTCCTTACAGATGTTATTAACACGCACACACACACACACACACACACACACACACACACACACACACACACACACACACACACACACACACATAGATGCATACATACGTGGTCTGATCAATAAGTACCCGGACTGTTGCCACAGTAATGACGCTAAAGTACGCAGAGTGACGCCGTTCGGCACAGATTGACCTTAAACTCTGCTGTGCATGCGCACTAATTTTTAACCTTCTATCTCACTTCTGCTGTTTACAGCAGTGCTTGGAAGTAACGTAACCGTCGCATTGACCATGACGGAGAAAGTTGAGCAGAGGTTCTGCATCAAATTTTACCAAAAACTTGGCAATACTTGCTCAGAGGCCTACACAAAATCTTCAAAATGTTTTCATCGTTCTCGACAAAGTCAAGGAGATCTTGTGCAACTGGAACCCGAGTGTCTTTTTGGTCAGCTGAAAGCAGTTCTGGCACAAACTTGGCAGACACGCGTCTCATACCCAAATCTTCAGCGATAATGGACTGAACTGAACCGTAATTAATCTGCACATCCTCTGATAACTCACGGATGGTGATTCAGCGATTTCCCCTCGCAGTTGCACGCACATCTGCGATGTTTTTTTTCAGTTCTGCTGGTTGCGGGTCTCCCAGAATGTTCGTCAATATCGACATTTTTTCGGCCATCTTGGAAACGTCTGAACCCACTCGTACACTTGTGTGCCACTCATACATTTCTCTCCATACACTTTCTCCAACTTTGCGTTGGCCTCTGAACGGTATTGCCATGACAACTTTCTCTGTCAATGCTACGATCACACCTTACACACGTTCCTTCCAAGCACTGCTGTAAATAGCGGAAATGAGCGAGAACGTTAAAACTTAGTGTGCATGCACAGCAGAGTTTAAGGTCAATCTGTACCGAGCGGTATCACTCTGCGCGTGCTTTAGCTTCGTTACTATGGCAACAGTCTGAATACTTATTGATCAGACCTCGTATATGAATATATATATATATATATATATATATATATATATATA
>NC_068999.1:3850944-3851396 GCF_001194135.2 Octopus bimaculoides
CACACACACACACACACACACACACACGTAGCTATACAGACATTCATCGACAGACAGTTTTCTAAATAGGTCAGGTTTGAAAGCGTCGGCCACTACGTCCATTATTCCATGTAATATCTCTCGTGTACGTCAAGGAGACATGGACAAGGAGACAACAGATCATAAGATGTCCGCCTGTATTTAAAGATCACACATCAATTGTTGTTGACATCAAAACAAATATCAAATGTTCTGCTGTGTTGTGGCTTCCAGCAAACTTGGTAACAGAATTTACGAGAATACCTGTCTAGTCATACATAAATGCAAAGCCATATATTATGCGTGGGTGTGTGGGTGTCTGTGTGGTGTGTTTGTGTCTGCATTAAACACACACATACACACACACACATATATATATATATATATATATGTACCTATACGTATATATATATATATATATATATGTACCTATA
>NC_068999.1:3851698-3852694 GCF_001194135.2 Octopus bimaculoides
ACTCAGATGTCTGGATGGTTGTATATTTACAGATTTTTATTCATATGTCACATGTTTTATAAACTAGCGCTTTCACTTAGTCTTGTAGGTTTATCAAATTTTATATATATATATATATATATATATATATATGTACAGGAGATACTGAGAAGAAGTTCAACTCCCACCAGCCCTCTTAATAATTTCCATAATCCATGTGACTCTTATATAAAACATAAATTAATACTTGCAAAACCATTTAATACATTTCTAGTGCAAACACTATTCTTTTCTTTTTCCCTGACGATGGAGGCATTCCTTGGAAGTGAATCGTAAGATCACATGTACTCTTTGAATGTACTCTAGAAACGATCGTCGGAATACTTCATTTCCTTTAAATACGGTAACAAAAAACTCTTCTTAAACATCTTTTACTCCTTCCATTCCATAATTTTTTTGAAATTCTTAAAAGAAATGTCTTTCTGTCTTTCATTATTTCTATCTATATTTTTATCTATACTCTATTATGTTTCTATATCTATATATAGATATTACAGCGATACGGGGTTAAAACACTCGAAATATTTTGTTTTTAAGAGAAATACGGCTTGAGAAGATGGCGTTAACTTGTCGAAAATAAAATTTATCTATGAGAACAGATTTTAAATGTGGAATGAAATATTAATAAGAAAATCCTTTTACAGGCACAGCGGAATAAAAGAAAAACGGTAAGTATCGGAGTTGTGAGAAACAGTTGAATGACTAATGAGATTTGGTCTGTGTTCAAGAGGAACCAGAAGACGCTTTTACTCATCAACTTCATCTAATCTTTAAAATCAGATAAAATGGTGATGAATTCTTTCAGATTCTCTTTTGTCTTTATCTTTATTTTTACTCTTTTTTATTCCTCATCCATCGTTCTTTATCTCTTTCTCTGTATGTTTATCTCTCTCTCTCTCACTTCACCCATCTCTCTCTCTCTCTCTCTCTCTCTCTCACTCTCTCTCTCTCTCTCTC
>NC_068999.1:3853434-3856420 GCF_001194135.2 Octopus bimaculoides
GTGGTATGTTTTCATCGTTGTCGTCATTGTCGTCGTTGTTGTTACTGCTGCTGCTGTTGTTGTTGTTGTTGTTGTTGTTGTTGTTGCTCTTCTTCTTCTTCTTCTTCTTCTTCTTCTTCTTCTTCTTCTTCTTCTTCTTCTTCTTCTTCTTCTTCTTCTTCTTCTTCTTCTTCTTCTTCTTCCTCCTCCTCCTTTAGCCACAGGTCAGCTTTGAATTAACAGATCTACAGTGACATACATCCAATCCTTGAATAATGATTTCAAATTTTGGCACAAGGCCAGAAATATCGGGGGGTTGGGGTGCGATAAGTCGATTAGATCGACCCCAATGCTCAACTGGTACTTATTTTATCGATCTCGAAAGGATGGAGAGTAAAGTCAACCTCAACAGAATTTGAACTCAGAACGTAAAGACGGACGAAATGCAGACACAGAGACAGGCAGAAACAAGGAAAATGCCCCAAGTATTCGAATACTATGCAAATATTCTTTTAAAAGACTTTTTTTTAAATTTTTCAAAAATTTAATTGTTTTCCATATTTAGAGTTGAAAAAGTCTCAATGACTGAAATCGGTACTGAAATGTTTTTTATAAAATTATTTTAGCATATATATATGTGTATGTGTATGTGTGTGTGTCTGTGTGCCTGTGTATATACATACATAGTATGGTTTAAGATTAAGAAATACGCAGAAACAAACAACTTAATGAATATGGTATCAGATATGTGTACGGGGGCAGTATGAGTGTGTGTGTGTGTGTGTGTGTGTGTG
Source organism: Octopus bimaculoides (assembly GCF_001194135.2). NCBI lineage: Eukaryota > Metazoa > Mollusca > Cephalopoda > Octopoda > Octopodidae > Octopus > Octopus bimaculoides. Next base: position 3,854,208 of record NC_068999.1, read on the forward strand.
TGTCTGTGTGTGTGTGTGTGTGTGTGTGTGTGCGCATGTGTGTGCAAACACATGCACAGGCGCAGATAAATATATTCTCACGCACCGACGCATATATATTGTATAATGTAAAATTTATCTCTCTGACATAAACACACACAGCTTTAAACATACTTGCAATGCATACAATATATAATACTTACACACGCGCACACACATACACACACATATATATGCATATACATATATGCGCGTCTGTATATATATATACATATATATACATATATATATGTGTATATATATATATATATATATATATATATATATATATACACATATATATATATATACAAGCACATATATACATTTAAACATTTATAAATGCATATACATATATACACACAATATTTATGTATCTGTATACGTATGTATGTATTATCTGTGTGCATATTGGATAAGTTTGTCACTCTGTGTATATAGTAAACGGATATAGACAACTAAATGCACACACACGCACACACAGATACATACATACATACATACTTACATACATGCAAACACACACACACATACACAGACATACACACACAGAGAAACAAATGCACTAAATGCATGCATCTCTACGTCATTTGCTGTCGGCGTTTCACCTTTTTTTTCTTGCAACTTTGCCTTCAAATCCTACATGAAAAAGAAAAAAAAGACGGAAAGACTAAAGACTAAAGACTAAAGACAATCGGAAAAAGAAACACTTTGATCCTTACCACTACCATCACCATCATCACCAACACCACCAACCACACCAACGCTATCACTACCACAGCCATCACCATCACCCCCACCACTGTCGTCAACTTCAAAGTACCAGGTCTAATTGTATTCACCAAACAGGAAATGCTTCCAGGTGATATGAAAGCATGTGATATTGATATCGTCTGCCTTGAAGAGAAGACAATTCCTGGCAACCTACAATAAACAAAATGGCCGCTACCGCCATATTTTTACTGCAGTCACCTTCTTAACACTTCAGATATTAATATATAAGACATAAATGTACCGGGCTGTAGGGGGGAGAAAGATGTCTGCTGCCATCAATAACAGCATTTTTTATATTATCGCTGATACGACCCTCGCACTCTGTGGAAAATTTCTCGTTGTTGATGTTGTTATAGTTACAGTTGCACTTGTTTTATAGTTGAGGCCTTTGTTGTTGTACCAGGTCGGACTTGTAGTATGCCATCAAAAGCCTTCCAAATGTGACCTACCAGTCTTTTATTTTCCCAAGTGTATTTAGAACATCATTATTTCAATGGGTTTTTCTTTTTTGTTTTTAATTAAAACAGTTGATTGTGTTGTGAGTAAGTGTTGGCTACTATTTCTTGTTGTCTAACGACCATATTTAGGGGTTCCTGTTGATTCGCAAGAACGAAAGTGGAGGATATGATTGATAATTCATTTTGATTATTCTCAGAATCGAGCTACGGAATCTTCAAGATGGCTTTCCTGTCCAGTACCGTTGCTGGGTCTCCAGCCTGCCTGGTTGGAATTTCATTATCTTTCTGCTAGTCTGGAAATTCAGAGAATGAAAAATGACACACTTTCCAAAATTCGGAGCAAGAGCTATAAAACCATCTCAACACCAATGCGTCACGAAACTGTAAATTTTGCCAAATTAAACGATTTTAGATAAGAAAATCACCAGTGATATCATTAAACCGAAGATCGGCGTTCTTGTTCAACTATCGTCATTCGAAAAAGTATGTTTTGGACAACTTTTGTTCAGTTCAAAACCCTAAGATTCAAATCCACAATCATCAGATCTAATAAACATTGTGGGATAACTGCCCCATGGTAATTTCCGGCCTGAAATGGGTTACTACCCTTATACCACGGAAACGTAAGCAGCAATAATATTTCTGGCCTGCTACAAATTCGATTTCATAATCCGCTTTGATCGATGAGAAACAGTCTAACTGGAACGTTGCTAGTAAAACATCAGCCGTTCCTTGAATATCGTCTGACCTTATCATGTCTCGACGTTCCATGCTTGAAACTCCCAATAACTACGTAGTGAATCCTCAACCTACTCTCAATGAATATAAACTCTAGGTCATGGAATGAGTGTTCTCTCCTTCCCTTTGTAACGTGTATGTGTGTGTGTGTACATGTTTGTGTGCATGTGTGTATGAGTGTGTGTATATATGTATGTGTATATATATATATATATATATATATAT
>NC_068999.1:3857256-3858160 GCF_001194135.2 Octopus bimaculoides
CCAGTTGCTCCAGTAACATTATTGAAAACAAACTGCAAAAACAAACAAAAAAAATAACAACAACAACAAAAAAAAAACAAAAAACAAATTGAATGCAACAACAAAACAAAAAATATATATAATCATAAATTTAAAAAAGGGGGGGGGGTGAAATACGACAATACCACCCTCCACCCCACGCCAAAAAAATCTGTGGCAAGAATCGATCTCTGCTCCTCATATTCACAGATAAATAATAGGTTAACAAAAGACATCAAAAGAACGAGCATTGCGCAGTGTCTTTTGTGAATCCTGCAAAGAACCTTTTCTGCCAGTTCTTTGATCTTTAGATACCGCTGCCTTCTGATGGGATATTTTTGAATTTCGCTATTCTTCAATTTTCATTGATCTTCACTGTATAATATATTTCCTTCTACACACACTAACACATACATACACACACACACACACAAACACACACACACAGACACACACACACAAACACACACACACACACACATGCACGCACATTCACTCACAAACACACACACACACTCACATACACACATATACACTATTTAAATAGATGTGTGTAAAGTGTATGCATATAAAAAGATACATATAAACTCATATATGCATATATACATATACACACATATATTTGTGTGTGTGTGTGTGTGTGTGTGTGTGCGTTGTGTATGTGTGTCTGTTTGTATGTATGCGTGTGTGCATGTCTATACATATATATATATATATATACGCAAGCGTACATACATATACATATTTGCATACATACAAGCATACATATATGTGTGTGTGTGCGCGTGTGTGTATGTATGTATGTGTATATATATATGCATGTATGTATATATATATATATATATACATATATATATATATATATATATATATATATATATATATA
>NC_068999.1:3858995-3859757 GCF_001194135.2 Octopus bimaculoides
TATATATATATATATATATATATATATATATATATATATATTTATTTATTTATGTGTTTCAGCCAAGTGGCTGCGGTCATGCTGATATATATATATATATATATATATACATACACAAACAAACACACACATGTATACATATAAATACGTGCACGCATACGTGTCTCTATTTATATACATACACATACATATGCATACATATATTTATAAAAGAATATAGTTGCGATACTGGTCCACAATCCTCGAACCGTATATTGTTGAAAATCAAACAGTTGTGAAACCGGTTAAGTGTAGTAATTCTTGTGCATTTTCAACTTATTTCTTCTATACTACAATTAATATTGTAAATATTTTTCTCTATGCATATATATATACATGTTTACACACACACACACACACACACACACACACACACACATATATATATAAATATGTATATAGTTATGTATATATATGTACGTACATATATATATATGCATACGTACATATGCTCATACACTCATACATATGTATTACTATACATATATATATCGTATATGTGCTTGTTTGTATGTTTATATATATATATATCACTATAAATATATAACACAAACATACACGTATTTAGAAGTTGTTGTATGCATGTGCAAGGATGTCTCCGAATATGTTTGTCTACAGCAATGTGCACCCTGCTTGGCACATTCTTTCTCTCTCACTCTCCCCTCTCTTACAAGCACACACACACACACACACACACACACACACACACACACACACACACAC
>NC_068999.1:3860172-3864301 GCF_001194135.2 Octopus bimaculoides
CTCTCTCTCCCTCTTTTCTTTCTCTCTCTCTCTCTCCCTCTTTTCTTTCTCTCTCTCTCTGTCGCTCTTTCTCACCCCCTGTCTCATTATCCTTCCTCAATGTTTTCTCTCACTTCCTCCCCCTTCTCTCTTTCTTTCTGCCCTCCCCTTTTTAGATTTGCTCTTTTATAGTCCTTCTACACAAACACACACACACACACACACACTCACACACACACACGCACACACGCGCGCGCACACACACACACGCACACACACACACACAAACATGCACATACATATACATACGCACACACGGCATAGACACATACATACACATTCATTCACACGTAACGTATACTTATACACATACATAGAAACATACAGAAACATAGACACACGTCTGCACACACACACGCACGTACACACACACTCACACACACACACACACACTACACTACATCATACCACACATACACACATGTATTCACACACAGATAAGCACTAATGCAAACACACACATGGACACATGTACACATATATATACTCATTGTTTATCACACACACACACACACACACACACACACACACACAAACACACACACATACACACACACACGCAGATATATACACAAACGACCGCAATCCTACACACTTACAAGGCAGCGAGTTGGCAGAAACGTTAGCACGCCGGGCGAAATGCTTAGCGGTATTCCGTCTGTCTTTACGTTCTGAGTTCAAATTCCACCGAGGTCGACTTTGCCTTTCATCTTTTCGGGGTTCGATAAATTAAGTACCAGTTGCGTACGGGGTCGATCTAATCTGCTGGGTCCATCCCCCAAAGTTTCGGGCCTTGTGCCTTGAGGAGGAAAGAATCCTACATACTTACATACACATACACATGCAAGTACGTATACTGATACATACACACACCAACACTCACACTCAAGGGGCTCAAAATTAGAAGATGAGATGTCGTGGCGCTCATGCATTTCCGAGCGACAATATTTAATGAAAGGGAGAGTAAGGTGTGATGATTTTCGGCTTGCTGAGAGCTGGGAGTTTAATATTTATTCGAAAACTCTTCCAACTTTGATATGTCGTCTCCTCTATACGCGTATGTATGTATGGGGGTGGGGGCGAGGGTGTGTGCATGCGTGCGTGAGTTTGTGGGGAGGGTTACATACAAGCATACATATATGTATGCACGTATATACAAGTATGATTCAACCGACGCTCACCCCTACACACACACATACATACATACATACATACATGTAGATAGATAGACAGACAGATAGACAAACTCCCTCCCCACATACACACATATGAGGGGATGGAGAGAGAGACAGAGAGTGAGTGAGTGAGTGAGTGAGTGAGTGTGTGTGTGTGTGTGTGTGTGTGTGTGTGTGTGTGTGTGTGTGTGTTTACGGTAGGCTCTATTTACTTTCAGCCATTTTGGTGGTGACGGTTGTCACCTTTCCAAAATAAGTTGCTTCTTCGTTCTACAAACCAATTACCTGTCGTCTTTTATTTGATTCCTTTCTCTGTGATCTCTAAACCACAAGAAAACGTAAAGAAGACCTGAACTGCAGAAAATGCTTTAAGGAAATGTCTTCTAATTCTACAAAGTGAATTTCACCAAACAATCCTCAAAGATTCACTGTTACAAATCAAGGTAGGAAAAAAAGCCATTAAATAATTTTGTAAGGTTTTATGATTAAAATCTGTCTTAGTAGTTGATCAGATGGAAGATACTGAAGTTTATTGTGATATGACGATGGATGTGGGAACACGGTACGCAGTTTAAAATCTAAATACATCACAACTCTGTATCTACATCGATTTCCTAAATATGTTAAGTATATATCTAGGTACGAAATAGAAATTGTTATGATGGGGAGCCCTGTGGGTAGGGAGACCACTGACATATATATACATACATATATATCTATATACACACATTCATATATATAAATATATATATTTATATATATACATACATACATATATATATACATATATATATATAAGATCATTACATTACTGTGCATATGTTTGTGCACATACATGTGTGCGTTTGCGCATGTGTGTGTACATTTGCGTATGTATATGTACAAATTGAGTGTGTGTATATGTGTGTGCGTGCGCGTGTTCATATGATGAATAGGAATATATAGTAGAATGTATATGTATGTGTGCACGTGAATGTAGGTGTTTATATATATATATTTGGTCGTGACTACAAATGTATTTAGTGACCCTCTATATAAATTTATACACACACACATATATATATATATATATACATATATATATATATATATATATATATATATATATATACGCCAACATATACATATATATACTATAGGTATCTGTCCTTTTATGTGTAAGTGTGTGCATATGTATGTGCGTATGCGAATATGTGTAAGGACATTTATGTGTACGCTTGTAAATCTGAGTCATCTTCTCCAAACACTTCTATCGATCAAACGTGTTCCAACCGGAAGTTAAACTTTCCAATAGCAGCCACCATGTTTATCTTCACCGGAAGTCTGACTCAATAGTAGTAGTAGTAGTAGTAGTAGTAGTAGTAGTAGTAGTAGTAGTAGTAGTAGTAGTGTTCTTGATTATGGTGATTGTGGTTGTTGTGGGTGTTTAGCTTATAATTCCAGTGAATTTTGTGAGAATTATTGGCGTTTTCATTGATTTTGTGGCTACAATTATAATTAGAGTTGTTGTTGTTGTTGTAGGTATTGCTGCTGATGTTGCTGCTGATATATCTGTTGATGTTGCAATGGCGATGATTCCTATGTTTCTCTCTGCAAAGACACGGAAAAAATGCAGTTTCAACCAGAAGCGGTTTTATTCAATCATAGATATTGACGCATAGGGGGCGCTCTTCCACAGTTGAACCTTCTCTACAAACAGAGAACAGAAAGTCAAAGAGATCGAAACAGCCTTTCCTTTATTCCTTCAAGAGCCTACGGATCCCATCGCAAAAGTTATACATCATACGGTTTATCGAGTAGACTGTGCCTCCCCAAAGTACTATACAGAACAACTGCAGCACTGCCTTTTGTAGTCAGATTAATTGGAAGTCACCTTACCACATACATCTTATATTCATTTGACATAGCGGGTGATGTGCCGGAAGTGAGGAAGAAAATGAAGTTAGGTAACAAAGCGTGTAGGGGATTGAATGTCCTCTATTTGCTCTGGCAGCGGCCGAGAAATTATGCGTGTGATCTTGGGGGTCATCGGAAATTTTATCCATTCGTCAGTTGAAGGGTAGAGCGTGTTTCAGGGTCGCACAACAAATTCCAGTAGGCGCTTGAGGAGTTTTCCGTTTTTAAAGTAGAAGACCTTTTCCGTCCTTCACTTTGCAATTTGTTTGGGTGAAGGAACAAATGGAAGTCCATCTTTGTCTTATAGTTTGTTGGGCGATATAAAAAACCACTTTACCAATATCAACCAGTGAGAATCCATTTAACAGGTGAGCCCTTGACAACAAGTCTCTTCCCAGCAGTTCAGTTCTTTTGGAGTTGTCGGTTTGAATTCAGGGGGAGCGGAAACGCTTGACTATCAACGGTGTGAATCATCGACTGATTCCGTATAAACAAAGCAAAACTTACGCCGTGTACTGGGTATTTTTTTCTTTTGTTTCTTACCAAAAACATACATGTTTCGGGTGTATGATTGTTTTTGAATGATGCCTTTCCAGAAAAGTGAATCAAGATGGCTGCACAAATTGTTTAACTACACCGGTCGCCTGATCTGATTTGATCAGACATTTTTTTTTTTTTTCATGAGGCCATGTCTCATGTCAAAACAACTGTTTCTATAAATCGAAGCCATGTTCTTTCGCTGAGTTTTGGGTCTGGCTCACAGAAGCAATCTGTGACATTAGTGAGTGGTAACAAGAGTCATGCCTTCGTTGAGTTTGATTTGTCACAAAAGATGGCGGCCATATGAAATGCTGGAAGTATCAGCCATATTGCACAGAAGTTTCAGCCATATTGCATAACAATTTCATTAATACGGATTTTTATATGCAGTAAACTGCGTGTAAACATATCCAAATTTGTTTTTAACGTTTAAGTGCCCAACTTTCTAAACACTCTACGTGTGTGTGTGTGTGTGTGTG
>NC_068999.1:3864658-3865246 GCF_001194135.2 Octopus bimaculoides
TGTGTGTGTGTGTGTGTGTGTGTGTGTGTGTGTGTGTGTGTGTGTGTGTGTGTGTGTGTTTATTCCCTCCCCACTCACATTATCTCATGCTCTCATTTACTTGTAATAAAAACACTTCATCTGTTTATTATCAAACACGTTTCTTCTATCCCAGAGCTTCTATTGCTGTACAGAATCATACGCATACGTACAATTACACCAATACATATACACATACCTATAAATACACATACAGTTACACACACATACACTCTCACAGACATGCAGACACACACACATGCACACACACATGCATATACACCCGCTAAACTCTCCCAGTACACGAGTTTGTTTAATCACAATCATACATCTTCTGTTTTCCTGGTTTCAACTTCCATGCATGCACGTGTATGTGTGTGTATGTATGTATGTATGTATGTATGTATGTATGTATGTATGTGTGTGTGTGTGTATAGACAAGCACATATATCGGTAGATACATGCATAAATACATACATTTGTACGTATTCATAAAATACAAACAAATATCTTTATATTATACATACTGGCATTATTTATACGCATACATGCATGTGCGTACGTATATAT
>NC_068999.1:3865642-3866861 GCF_001194135.2 Octopus bimaculoides
CACACACACACACACACACACACACACACACACACACACACACACACACACACACACTCACACACATGTATGTAGATGATGTTTCGGGGCGGGGAGGAAAATAGCGACAGTAGTGGTTTGCACTGTATTGAAATTTGTTCATTATTGTGCAATGGCATCTCAAAGAAATATTCTTAGAGATATCATCATTCCTAATGCCTCTACTCCACGTCGCCATAACCATCTTCCATCCTTCCCCCACCAAAACAACAACCACCAGCCTCACCACCGTTCTCTGATTATCTCGTATCTGTCTTTGCTTTTATAAGCTGGCCATATCAGTGTTGCTAAGTAACACGAATTTATTTTATATTCGTATTTGAAGACAAAACACTATTTTCAATATAACCTACTTGAAATAACAAACTTCACGTCAAAAGAGGTAATAATATATTAGAATTTCAACTTTACTCTTCAACGCAATCGGCCATCGTTGCCGAAAGCATATTTGCGCATGAGCAGTTCATTACGAGGGAGTCATTTTTCTCTCTGACCTTACTTTTCTCTCTCTAATCGATTCACGAGACTGGGATATATCTTATAACACCAACACACTGCACACATTCACCACAAAGATATGAGTAAGATTCTCCCGTCATGCATTGCGACTGGTCATCCGATGTCGTCTGCAACACGCACAATCTTTGTTACAGTGCGGTCGCCATTTTTGTGATTGTGTGTTTGTGAGTGTGTGTGTGGATGTGTGTGTGTGTGTGTGTGTGTATTTCTGTGTGTGTATATATAATCATATATACATACATATATATATATATATATCATATATATGCGTGTATGTAAAATAAATATATATTAATTACACGCGCACGTACCCACATATATTATGCGTATGTATATCTTTATATCTCCGTAGACACATACATATATATATATATATATATAAAATTTATATGTATATATGCATGTATGTATGTATGTGCATGCAACATTTACAAACCTATTGAAAGTCGTACACGAAACATCAATCTCTCCCGTTCCATATGAAACAAGTTAACGCGTGAGCAATGATTGTTGAAGGGAAAAATAATTAAACCCGAATATTCGTGAATTCGCTGATGAGAGGAAAAGGTCGAAAATCGCAGCAAACGGATGGAAAATTTCCTCTGGCATTTTTTCTATCTATTATATATATATATATGTATATATATATTATATTTTCTAT
>NC_068999.1:3867203-3878156 GCF_001194135.2 Octopus bimaculoides
TATATATATATAATTATGTAATAATAAAAAAAGCAATGCGAAAATTAAAATTACAAAAGAAGAAGAAGAAGAAGAAGAAGAAGAAGAAGAAGAAGAAGAAGAAGAAGAAGAAGAAGAAGAAGAAGAAGAAGAAGAAGAAGAAGAAGAAGAAGAAGAAGAAGAGGAGGAGACGTTTTCTGTCAGTGACCTAATAACTTTTTGACTGTGATTTCAAGTTGCTCTCTCTAAACTGACAGAAAAATTACGGTGTATTGTCTTCCTGTATCGGTAGAAAAGAGAGAGTAAGAGATAGAGATGGATAGATAGATAGATAGATAGATAGATAGATAGATAGATAGAGAGAGAGGAGAAATGGAGGTGGTGGGAAGGGATTGGCTGGTTTTGTGCGACTAATAATCACTGTCCGTCTCGCTTAGTTTCGTCTGTTGTATTGTTTCAGCCAAGGATGTCGCAGGATCCACTGACAACGAAGAGAGTCTGGACTTGTTATGTTTGCAATCGCGAAATAAGATTTACAAAAGAGAAAGGGAACATTTGCGGTCCATTGATGAGGTGTTTGCGAATCCTGTGTCCAAGATACACTTTTAGCTTCATGCCTATTATTATTATTGGAGCAACAAGATACATACTGACCCGTCTGGACCAAAGTGAGGCCGAACTTGGGGGTCTTGGGGAGAGAAGGCAAATCCTAATTCATACGCTACGAATAATCACAACAACCACAAGACTACGAAAATCTGTTTAGAGGTCGATGAACGCTTTGCTTCACAACCTAATAATTTCAAGAAAAAGAGAAACAGAGAGAGAGAGAGAGAGAGAGAGAGAGAGAGAGAGAGAGAGAGAGAGAGAGAGAGAGAGAGAGAGAGACAGTCAGAGAGATAGAGACAGAGACAGAGAGACAGAGAGATAGAGAGACATAGAAGAAAAGAGAGAGAGACGGAGACAGAGAACGAGAAGGAAAGAGAGAGAGAGAGAGAGAGAGAGAGAGAGAGAGGCAGTCAGGCACCGACAGACCATATTTATGCAACAAGTTTTCTTCGTTTAAACTCTCGGTGGTATTTAAAAACAGTTACATATAATAAATACAGTCGTAGACGCAAAAAGTAGACCTTGGTTTTAAGAAACGAAACTAAAAGAAGCCATAGTACAAAAATATGAACAGGTTCTGGTGAGGATCGAACTCACGACCTTCTGCGTGTAAAGCAGACGTGATAACCACTACACCACAGAACCCTTGACAGCTCAGCCTTCTATTTTTGTATGTTTTAACCCATTTTTAATATTGTTCTCATGCAACATTGATTTTTCAGTCGCCTGTTGACGTGGTGGTATTGATCTGTGGCCACATTGGTTTTTTCGAGTTAAATTTTATGAAAATTGGTAAACTCACCGACAGATATACATCGGTGCATTTCATCGCATTCATTCCTTTTAGGTTCTGGGTTCGATCCTTACTGGGCTGTCGTTATTCTGGTGTAGGCCGATGAAATAAAAGAATTAGTTTGGGTCGTATGACTAAGAAAGGTGTTTTGCTAGTTCATGATTATGGGGTGGGGGTCTTGTACGATGGCCTTGAGTGGAGCAAGGCCTTCTGATTGGAATATGGTGTGAGAAGGTGTGTGCCGATGTATGTTTGCGAATGTATGTGTGTGTGTATGTGCGTGTGTCTGTGTGTGTGTGCGCGCGTATGTGCGTATGTACATATGTATGTGTGTATGTATATGTAAATGTGCGTACCCCAAAGACTGATTTACATCCGTATAAATCTTTAAACTGTTGCAACGTGGTAGAGTCATGATAGCCGTTTAATATACACGTGCACCGTTTATTCAGTTTCACTGATATAGAGCCATTAGTACGTCGGGGTCAATGAAATCGGGTAGCCCCTTTCCTCAATGTTTCAGGCCCTGTACGTACAGTAGAAACAATTATTATTATTATCATTATTAAGTGTGAAAGTGTCTCGTCACACACCACCCAGGAACAAGCAAAAAAACTGAACATACTTATTCGACTTTCGAGAAATCAGGTAAATGAAGTCGAAAATGAATGTAAAATATGAGGTGGTCAGAATAAGAGCGCTTTTGGTCTTAGCTTTTCTCAATTGTAGCTTCTCCGTGGTTATAAAAACGTCAAGACGCAAAAAGAAAGGCAAGTCGAAGGTTCTGGCGAGGATCGAACTCGCGCCCTTCTGCGTGTGAAGCAGACGTGATAACCACTACACCACAGAACCTGTTACAATAACAACTATGATTTTATTGCCTTTAATCTTCAGATAATATATCTGTCATGTTTTATTGGGTGATGGAACTCGTTGTTGTATGGTGATGCTACCGTACTGACACGTGTACAGATGTGTATTCGTCAAACAGTAAATGTATACACTATGCATATGGAGGCGCAATGGCCCAGTGGTTAAGGCAGCGAACTCGCGATCGTAGGATCGCTGTTTCGATTCCCAGACCGGGCGTTGTGAGTGTTTATTTTATCGACCCTTAAAAGGATGAAAGGCAAAGTCGACCTCGGCGGAATTTAAACACAAAACTTTGAAAACGGACGAAATACCTCAAAGCATTTCATCCGGCGTACGAACGATTCTAGGATCTTCCCGCCTTCTCCTGAACGATAATTTCGGCATCCTTTAGAATGGTAACACGTAACTGCGTCTTGAGAAATGGCAAAGAGCGGTTCTTTATGTGGCTTTAATATTCATCCACCCTAAACATTTAACTGCTTGAACTCGCAGCTACCCTAAAACCCTAACTCTCAGAACGGCAAACCATCAGCTACTGAAAAATCTCTGCTACTCCTGTCTTCTCTAAAAATCTGTTACTTCGTCGTAAATAAACAAATTCCCCCAAAATTTTTTCTCCCAATGTCTGGCTTTAAAAGTTTACCTCGTTAGAAAAACAAAACTATACATAAAAACAAAAAAAATAATCATACAACTGGTCTTCTTCTTCATTGGACATTCCTCCTCCCACTACCCGCTCTCGTTTACTACATACACACACACACACACACGCACATACACGTACGCACATACACCCATACACACACGCACATGCACGCACACATACACACACATACACGTACGCATAAACACACATACACACATACATACACACACACATATACACACACACGTACAGACATACATGCATACACACACACGTGCACGCACACATACACGTACGCACATACACGCATACACGCACATACACACACATACACAAACGTACACATATACATGCAGACACACACATACATACATGTACGCACACACACACACACACACACACACACACACACGTACACGCACATACGCATACATACAGATGGACAGGCACGCATCAATTTCCTCTTCTGAACCATTTTCCGTTCAGATCTAATGAAATACAGATGTTGTGTTGATACTTCCTGTTTGGAGCATTGTAACACACACACGCACACACACACACACACACACACACACACACACACACACACACACACACACACACACACACACACACACAAAATGCAAATAGAACGAAGAAAAACCTTACTTTTGTTATTTATTTTGAGTTCTTTCCACAAAAACTGACTCGACTTGGGGTTGCTTTTGGGGAGAGAGAAAAAAAAACGCGGAAAATATAAGAGAAAAACGGGGGGAAAAAAGCAACCAAAAGTAAAAACTATATATTACATATAAAAGAAATATAATAAGACAGCGAGACTATGTCGTGTGTGTGTGTGTGTGTGTTTGTGTTTGTGTCAGTAAGATATCTCGCCTTTCTGCTAATAGTCTTCGTAATTCCTACCAAACTCGGAATTCCATCTCCAAATATTTGTTTTTCCCTAAACAGCTGTGTCATCTTTTAGTTGTTCATAAAAAAGAAAAACCTTAGAAATACAAACTTTGCAGTTTGAATTTTCGCCACTTGGTCAGGAAGTCTGATGGTTGAGAGGGAGGTGGTGGTGGGTGGCGCTGCAATTAAACGTAATGGCTGCGGCGGCAGTGGGGTGGCGGTGGTAGTGGTGATAGTGGTTGCGGTGGAGGCGGTGGTGGCGATGGTTGTGGTTCTTGTGGTGGTTGTGGTTCTTGTGGTGGTAGTGGTAGTGGTTCTTGTGGTGGTGGTGGTAGTGTTTGTGAAGTTGGCGGACATTAACCAATCACGCTTCCTTCTCGAATCTTACAACACCCTAACCCTCCCCTATCTTATCTCCCTTCACCCTGCTCTCCCTTTTCGGTTTATAATTATCTCCCCTTTTGTTGTTCCTTCTTCATAAACCAAGACGTAGTTTCCATGATCACAATGATGGTGACAGCCTCGGTGGTGCCACTGGCGGTAGTAATGTGGAGAATTGACTGTAATGTTGGATGAAATGTGTTCTTGTGGTTATTCACGTCCCTTTGGGTTCCAGTTCTTAATAATAATAATAATAATAATAATAATAACACTGATGCAATAGTAGGTAGTGGTTCTTATGGCTTCTGCTCAATACCACAGATTTGCTTATCAGATGCTTGACCTTAACCAGTTGAGCAAGCATGTCTCTTGGTGGCTGACGATATGTGTATCTCTGATCACGAGCAGGAGTAGCGGGGAGCATCATAGCCATGTGTTGAGAGGAATTCTTTGGGGTTTGAATATTTCAACCCTGAAAACATGGGTGTTTCGTTTATCATCCTTAAACAAAACCTTATTCAGGGACCAATAATATCACAATAATACCAATAATACCAAAAATACCACAACGCCACCTAGAGGACCATCGACACATCATAATAAGTAAATTGAAAGGCACTAAAACTATCTCTGACACCCGTGGGTTCTGTGGTGTAGTGGTTATCACGTCTGCTTTACACGCAGAAGGTCGTGAGTTCGATCCTCACCAGAACCTGTAGTTAATGTTTTTTTCTTGCGTGGAATTTTCCATAGATCTTTTTTTTTTTCATCTTCAAAACCACTATTAAGTTCAGTTAGGATTATGGAATGAATATTGATAAATGCCATAACATCACCCAAATAATCCTAAATTAGTTAAGCTTAAAAATATAAGTAGCGAGCACTGTTTATGAACCCGCCTGGATTAGGGGTTTGTCTCGCAGTCGCGTGGATTTTGTTTGATCCTACAGGGAAACAGTTTGAACTAAATGGTCTCTGCTCCTCCATCGGGTTGACCAAGGGCCCTTCAGAAAAAAAACTGCCAAAAGGAAATAATACATAGGCGCAGGAGTGGCTGTGTGGTAAGTAGCTTGCTTACCAACCACATGGTTCCCTCGGCAAGTGTCTTCTACTATAGCTTCGGGCCGACCAAAGCCTTGTGAGTGGATTTGGTAGACGGAAACTGAAAGAAGCCCGTCGTATACATATATATATATGTGTATGTGTGTGTGTGTGTGTGTGTGTGTGTGTGTGTGTTTATCCTCCCACCATCGCTTGACAACCGATGTTGGCGTGTTCACGTCCCCATAACTTAGCGGTTCGGCAAAAGAACCGATAGAATAAGTACACGGCTTACAAAGAATAAGTCCTGGGGTCGATTTGTTCGACTAAAGGCGGTGCTCCAGCATGGCCGCAGATCAAATGCTGAAGCGAATCAAAATAATTAAAGAACAAAAGAGCGATGAATTAAAAAGAAAAAAACAATAAAAAATCACGTGGTATCAGGGTCACACTTGTATCACGTGCTGTGGTGGTTACACAAAGCATAACCAGCAGTTGTGTCACGTGGTTTCATGGATGCAAAAAATATGGCCACCAATTGTATCACGTGGTCTCGTTGTAACGTAAAATGGTGGTCGCCAGTAGTATTATGAACAGATACATTTTGTTTTGTGATGTTTATCGATCTGCTGTTATTAAATACAATACTGAGTTTCGTTACAACTATGTATGTAGACGTGTCAATGCCACAACATCACCAAACAGCTGACGGTAGTAAAATCAATGAGTTATTGAAACTATTTTAATAATAGCTTAATATAGCCAGTAACTTGACAATTTCAATCAGCGGTTCCGTGGTGTAGTGGTTATCACATCTGCTTTACACGCAGAAGGTCGTGAGTTCGATCCTCGCCGGAACCTGCAGGCTTTTTCTTTTTAAAAAAAAAACATACTTTTAACTTTTTTTTTTAATTTTTTTTATTAAATATCGAAATTTCTGAAACAAAGTTCTATCCTTGTTACCAGAATCCTTGTACATCAGTACGATGGCGATGGTGATGATGGTGGCGGCGGTGTGGTGGTGCTGGTACTGGTGGTGGGAATGGTTGATGTGGGGATTATTGTTTAACCCCAGGTCAATCCTGATTGAGCAAATCCATGATCAAAAGAATTCCAGTTTGATTTTTCTAAATCTTGGACTTTAATCGAACGACCCCATACAGACTGACGCGTTTTGTGTACCTGTGTATAAGTGTGTGTGTGTGTGTGTGTGTGTGTGTGTGTGTGTGAACGCGTTCGTGTATGTATAAAACTGAAGGGTAGAAGGATAAGTGAGGTTGTGACATGCATGCCTTTCTCAATTATTTAACTTGTTTATACCCAGGTCATTCGTCATCGAACAGACCTGCGATTAAAGGCAGTCCAACCGAGGCCATCACGTCTTTTTCTTACGTGCCTGTAGTCTGGGACCGCATTATACAACGTCCGGGGTCGATTTGTTCGACTAAAGGCGGTGCTCCAGCACGGCCACAGTCAAATGACTGAAACAAATAAAAGAAAAAAAAGAAGAATAGAGTAATAAACATAAAAATAAAGCAGAAGGTCGTGAGTTCGATCCTCACCAGAACCTTCGACTTCTTGCATTTTTTTTGATAAAAGTAATATTAGAGACGAAGATCTGTTTTTGTTTTAACACCAGGTCGACCCTGATCGAAATAACCGATGATCAAAGGAATTCCAGTTCCCTTTCTTTAGTGTGTGTGTGTGTGTGTGTGTGTGTGTGTGTGTGTGTAAATTGTATTCGCTTAGAGTTATGTGAAGAAGACAAATTGTGGGCTGTAAAAAGAGACCGTCTACCAACTCATGGGTCCTCCGTTCGGATCCGGCTCTAGTTGTTTCGTTGTGACTCTGATGCAAGATTCTTGACTCGGCATTACCTACAGTTGTCCATAATCCAAGAGAAAGATATCGGTGAATCTGCAGCTTTTCAAAAAAGTCTTTTAAGAATGAAAATCTCACCTGATAATATGAAAATCAATAGGTAAATCTATTTCGTATTACGGAATTTCGCTTTACGGCTAGATTTTCAAGAACGCGTTATTTCAGTAAAGCGAAGAATTTTTGTATATATATATATAAAGTAAAAGTAAGAGGTAATACACACACACAAACACAAACACAATACATACACCCATATATACACATACATATATCATACATACATGCACACACACACGCACGCGCACACGCACACACGCACGGATATCGTTTCCATAACTGTGTACTGTTATCTCAAAGAATGAAACATCTATACAGAGCTTTCAGGTGAAAATTGCAGAGAAAATCGAATATAATCGACAGTCTGTCTACCTTACAAAATATTCAAAATATTTTCAATCAGGTGTGAGGAAAAGGAAACTAGATCTTGTAGCCTGCATGCGTTTCCGTACAGAATTATTAATAAACGAGAGAAAAGTGGTCTGGTCGCTATTCAATGTCAAAGCTAACAAAAAGCGAAGTGGATTTGTAGGGGAGGTCACTCTTTAAAGTTTTTCTGCGGGGTTATTTCCCTTGAAATTATCAGTATAGTTAAATTCAATGAGTGTGTGTGGCTGAGTGCGTGTGCGGAGGTGCTTATGGTTTAGTGATCATAAGTTTGTGGTTTCGATTCCTGGGCGGAGCAATTCATTGTGTTCTTGAACAAATCACTTCATATCACGTTGCACCAGTCCACTCAGCTGGTAAAAATGAGAAAATCTGTGATGGAACGGCGTCCTGTCCAGGTGGGTGAGGGATATATGCGTTTGCTTCCCAACCACATGCTTCCGGGTTCAATTCTATTGTGTGGTACCTTGGGTAAGCGTCTTCTACAATTGCCTCGGGCGACCGAGGTTTTTTGAGTGGATTTTATAGACAGAAACCGAAAGAAGCCTGTCGCACACACACACACACACACACACACTTGTACTAGGCTTACAAAGAATAAGTCCTGGGGCCGATTTCTTCGACTAAAACCCTTCAAGGCGTCGCTCCAGTAACGACTGAAAAAGAAAAAGAGTAAGTAACCTCGTGGATATCATTGGCGATTTTTTCTTCCTCCGTCTTCCCCTTCTTTGGACTTTCCTTTGTTTCCGACGAAGAGCTCCGCTCGAAACGTCAAATTCTCTTTCTTTCCTTTCCCGAGCGTCCAGTAACACAATGTGTATCACGTCCTCACGTTGTTGCTTTTGTTGTTGTTTTTTTTTGTGTTTTTTTCCTTTTTTGAACGTATATATATATATATATATATATATATATATATATATATATACAGAGTGTTCACAAAGTCGCTCCGCAGTAAGTATTTAATGGTTTTCGTGCGATTCTACTACACTGGTCCTTTATTTTCTCCCCAGAAAGAAAAAGATTCTGGCGGTGTTAAATCAGGTGATCTTGGTGGCCAAAGTCCGTTCGAAATAATCCGTTCACTGAAAACCTCTTGAATTAGCGCCATGGTGATGCGCAAGATGAAAGAAAATTCATTGCGGAGAGACTTTTTGAACACCCTGTATGTATGTATGTATGTATGCATGTATGTATAAAGGATAGAACTAAGATATCCTTATACTTGGTGGTGGTCATCCCCAAACATAACAACATCTGTTTCAACACACGTTGTCACGTGAAGAATCTTGCAACAGAAACGATACGACTGAAAGACATTTTAAAATCTTTGAAGCAGAGTTAGACAAGGGGAATAACTCTGGTCTAGCTTATTTCATAAGTTGTTGAGGTCTATGGATTACATTTAAGTTCGGCTCTTAACATGGCTATTTAAAAATAAGTCCGATTAATTGAAATTATCCATGTGATATGTAGACGAATGCTCCCTATTGTACTCTTTATTAATGAGAACATGGAATAAAGTCTGCAACTCAACTCAACATTCCACTCAACATTCCACTCAACGCCCTCACTCAAGACCCTCACTCAACAGCCCCACTCAATACTCCACTCAATAAATCACTCTATTTTCTATCTATCTATCTATCTATATATCTATCTGTCTGTTTGTCTGTCTGTCTCTCTCTATCTATCTATCTCTCTATCTATCTATCTATCTATCTATCTTCCTTTCTTTCTCTCTCTGTCTATCTCTCTCTCTCTCTCTCTCTCTCTCTCTCTCTATCTATCTCTCTATCTATCTATCTATCTATCTATCTATCTATCTACCTTATCTATCTATCTACCTATCTATTTATCTATCTATCGATCGATCGATCTATCTATCCAGTCAACATCTACACACTGATTTTGTTTTCCATCAACATACACAACTGATCACTGATTAAACAAAATCTAACGACAGACAAAAAAAAAATGATTTTATATGGAGTAATGTGTGATACAGAGGGTGGGGAGGGTTCTGTGTGTATGTGTGTGTGTGTGTGAGAGAGAGAGAGAGAGAGAGAGAGAGAGAGAGAGTACGTGTGTGCTCGTATCTAAACACTGTTTCAAACGAGCCAGATTCGATGCTGAAGTGTTTTACAATAAAGAGACGGTGACATTCACGCAACAACAACACAAACAATAAAAAACACAGACAATAACATTCAATACAACAATGGCGACATTTTGTCGACTGAAGCAGAAGTAAATATTTATCGAAGCCAACACACATTTATATTGGCGGCCATATTTGTTTGAGTTGTTTTCTGAATACGATCGAGTCAGAAGGTGATAAACAACCGTCTCACACCCAACCAGACCAGCTGATATCGTTTTATTCACCAGTTTTTTTCTTCACTGTTTTGTCTGTTAAAAGCTAATTCTGCAGACAATGGAAACAATTAACTGGAATCTAAGGCAAGAGGCGTCTTTTATTAGGGTCTTTAGTTGCGTTTTTTTGTTTTGCATTTTTTCTTTGTGTATTTTTTATATTTATTTACAAATAATAGGATTTTTTTGTTTTGTATTTGGTTTAGGTGAAGCAGCCATTTTTACAGAAAGATGTCTACATGTATATATGCAGTGTATGTTATGCTTGTGTGCGTGTGTGTGAGCATGTGTCTATGTGTGTGAGCATGTGTCTATGTGTGTGTTTTCAGAGTTGTGGGAGAGATGCGAAAAGGCATTAATAAACACCCCCCCCACACACACACACACACACACACGCGCGCGCACACTCGAGTATAGAAATTGATATTTGGGATTGTATTTGTCTAAGTGTGTTTAAACAGGTGTTTGTGTGTGTGCGTGTGTATGTTTATCCTGTTATGCGTTTATCTCCCTCCCTCTCTCTCTCCTTTATATGTGTGTGCTTGTGTGTGTGTTTGATTGTATATATATATATATATATATCATCTTGTGTCTCTAGCTCTTTGTTGAAAGCTAGAGAAACAAGAAGATATATGGATATACATACAAATGATGCAAACACATATACATACGTGTGTATATATATGTGTGTGTGTATGTGCGTGTGCGTATGTGTGTGTTAATGTGTGTCTATGTATGTATGTATACATGTATGCATTTGTGTTTAAACAATTACATCGTGATTGAGTCAACAGTTATTCCGCAAATCACTCAGCCACCCGCTCTCGTCCTAAACGCTGTCGTTGAAGAATCAAACAGAATCTATTCCAGAGACAACAGATTGATAGGATTCCCAACAGAATTGGTTGATCATTTTTTAAATTGATCATGATATGAGTTTCAATCAATCTATCAATCAATCAATCAATCTATCTATCTATCTATCTATCTATCTATCTATCTATCTATCTATCTATCTATCTATCTCCATATATATATATAT
>NC_068999.1:3880593-3885571 GCF_001194135.2 Octopus bimaculoides
ATATATATATATATATATATATATATATATATATATATATATATATACATCTATATATATATATACACGATGGGCTTCTTTCAGTTTCCGTCAACCAAATCCGCTCACAAAGCTTCGGTTGGCCTGAGGCTATAGTAGAAAACACTTGCGCAAGGTGCCACGCAGTGGGACTGAACCCGGAACCATGTGGTTGGGAAGCAAGCTTCTTACCACACAGCCACTCCTGCACCTGTATAGTATTTATATATACATATGTCTACTTATATATCTCTATGCATAAGTGTTTGTGTGTGTGTGTGCACATGTGTATGTGCCCGCGTGTCCGTGTGTATATACGTGTATATGTATATATGCATGCATATATATATATATATGTATGTATGTATGTATGTATGCATGTATGCATGCGTGTTTGCACAAGCAAGACAGCTGTCCTGAGTGTGAATGCATGTTGCTTCAATGTTTCAATATATTTTCGTTTTCTTCTTTATTTCTTTATATTGCGTTGAAATAAAACTTCGTTTTCTAATATTTAGATTACAAACAATCCTGTATCCATCGAATAGAATGACCAATTTATCAAAGAACCAATTATTCATAGAGGGGAAAAAAACTTGCAACAGACGCAAATCAATTGTAATAGAAAACTGCACAAAACTAGAATCTTTTACTTAAATCAACAATTTTGATCTTCAAATAAATAAAGATTTCTCTGAGATGATCCCCGTTCACTGTTTTGAGGGCGAAATACAAACATGGCTGCCATCTGCAGAAGGTATTGTGACAAGCTTTAGGTATCCGTTAGTTGACTTAAGAGTAGTTTATTGGAATTTGCGAGGGCGGCTGGGTGAAATAGTTTGTGAATACGGTGAGGGCTGTATGAATTTGTGGTGGCCGGTGTAAATACGGGGTGGCCGGTGTAAATACGGGGTGGCCGGTGTAAATACGGGGTGGCCGGTACGAATAGGGTTAGGCCTGTATACTTGGTTTTAAGAAAACTGATCAAGTAAGCGATATATAATAGCTTTCATTAAGATTCGAAACCAGATAGCCTGCTCGCCTTGTCGGCGATTTCCACAGGTGACTCTCCCAGAATCCCTGTCTGGTACTTATTCCATCTGTCACTTTTGCCGAACTGTTAAGTTACGGTTGTTTAGCGGTGATAGGGAACAAACACAAAGACATATATACATTGATAAATATACATACATGAATGTATATACATATATACATGCATACATATATATGTATGTATATACATACATACATACATAACCATATAGGTTTCCTGGAGTATATATATATATATATATATATATATATATATGTATATATGTATGTATGTATGTATGTATGTATGTATATATATATTGAGAACCACAAGTCCTGAATGTCGTCAGGTGTCTACGAGACTCTTAAAGTCTGGCACTACGATCGTTGCAACATCAATTCTTCCATTTGAAAGTGGATCGGGATTGGCCTGAGTACAGCGACGTTTTCGGTGAGACTCGCGGACACCGACGGAGGTCATCGGATTATTCCGAAGGACAATGGACAAATTCCAG
This sequence comes from Octopus bimaculoides, assembly GCF_001194135.2. NCBI lineage: Eukaryota > Metazoa > Mollusca > Cephalopoda > Octopoda > Octopodidae > Octopus > Octopus bimaculoides. The sequence continues at coordinate 3,882,159 of NC_068999.1, forward strand.
AAGTTTCCTGACCAAAGAATTGCTGCCGATTTGGAGTAATATGTACATGTACGGTAGCGAGATCAAGCGGATGTGCCCGGGATTGTTACAGAATGACGAAACCGATTCGGACGACGCACCCGTTCAATGTCCAAACATTCGTGACTTGTGAAATTATGGGAAATCGCTGCTGTCGTGAGTAGGATGGATCAAGATCATCATTTTCATTGTCTCTTATCATCGTCACCTTTTCGTCGTTGCCGAATTCATCGCTACCATCGCCGCGATCATCATCATCGTCATCGTCGTCGTCGTCGTCGTCAGTGCTTCTTACATAATTAAATAACAACTTGTAGCTTTCTTCACAAACAACTCGTCTCTTGGTTTTCTTTTTCGTTAAAATATTGGCCACTGACCTAGAAACAAACAACAACAACAACAACAACAACAACTCGGGAGAGGGGGGAGGAGGAAAAATAAGGATGAAAGAGAGGGGTGGAGTAGGGGGTTGGGGGTAGTTGTTGAGAACTGGTCTTTCCGGTTCTGATGCAATTGCTGACCAAATTATACAGAATATTCTAGCTTTGAACCATGAGAGAAATGTCAGGTAAAGTCTACGACTTGTGATAACGACTATTGTTAAGGGGGAGGAGGGGAGGAATTTAAACCATATACCTCTCTTTCTCACCTCCTTTCTTCTTCTTCTTCTTCTTCTTCTTCTTCTTCTTCTTCTTCTTCTTCTTATTATTATTATTATTATTATTATTATTATTATTATTATTATTATTATTATTATTATTATTATTATTATTATTATTATTCAACGTGTCTTCTGAAGTAGTTGTTTTTATTGTTGTTGCAGTAGCAGTAGAAGCAGTGGCAGCAGCTAAAACGGAGGTGGCGGTGACGGTGGAGATGATATTTGTTTTTACTGTTTACTGTTGTTGTTGTTGTTGTTGCTGTTGTTGTTGTCGTTGCTTAGCCCCAGGTCAACCGTGATCGGGTAAACCTATAAAGAGATTAGATACACTAACGCACCTTTATCAATGTTGCAGTGTGGCTATTTAGAAGGATTTAACTTTTTTTCTGGAAGGTCAACGTTAACTTTGACATCACCGTACACAGCAGCAGCAGCAGTAATGCTGTCTGACGTATGTGAACCATACCACGAAGTGATTGTTACTTAAGTCTGAAGGTTGTTAAAGCATTTTCTGATCGTAACCTGATCATCCTACCAAGGCCTTACCCTCATTCGACGCGGCAGCCACGAGCTGGAAGAAGCCCCGCGTCAGGTCTCACATCAGATGGTTGGATGTGATTAAGGAAGATTTCCAGAGTCTAGACAGACATCATCTTGGAAGATGTAACGGGGCTGACACGGAACCGCTAGCGATGGGGAGCACCGGTGGACCCGGTCGGCACTACGTACGATGTAACCTCTGGAACCACTAACATGAGATGACCGCCCCATCAAGCAAAAGCAGGAAAGAAAAGAAAAGCAAACCCTAAGATCCTTGAAATGGATCTTAGTCATTTGATGACTTTGTGTACGCCGAAAAATAAATATTAGAAAGAAAAAACACCAGAAAACAAACGTGCTGCTTGTGTGCTCGTAGATAGGAGTGGCTGACGAAACCCCAAACAGTGTTGAGATGTTAAATATATATATATATATATATATATATATATATATATATATTCAATTGTACATTACAACAAGGTAATCAATGTGAATTAATGTTAGACTTTGAGGAAGAGATAAAGAGCAGCTTGACGTTTCTGGCAGCGGACGTTCGTCAAGAGAATGAGGGAGAAATGAAAGAAGAAAAAGGTTCACGAACAGTTCTAGATGAAACGAAACATGTGGGAAAAACAAACCTATGTATGCACATGTAATGCCTCCAGGAAAATCCTTGGAGATTACATAAAATTTGTTGAGATTTGTGGATTTTATTTGTTTTTGACATAACTGTAAATTAGTGTCACGTTGTGTAGTGACTTGTACTAAGTGAACGACCCAGACCACCTAGCTGTAAGTAGGTACCACAGTGTGGTGTAGTCCACTATACTGTATCTATTACCAACACAATTGTCACCAGTCCAGTCTACCTAGCTGTATGTAGATACCATAGTGTATTGAATGATCAAAGCCTTACCTGCTAACGTCAACCACGACAACAACAACAACAACAACAACGTGTGGTATCAATTCAGACATATTCTAACGCCATATTGTAACTAAATCTGCCATACTTGCTACTCAGAGAATATCAAAAGTACTGATCGCGCACCTTAATTACAACATTCCGCCTACCTATCTACTTGCCTACTACTACTACTACTACTACTACTACTACTACTACTGCTGCTGCTACTGCTACTGCTGTTGCTGCTGCTACTGCTACTACTACTACTACTACTACTACTACTACTGCTACTGGTATTTAAGAAGTGCTACCACGTTACCACTGTGTTTTTTGTGAGATCTTTACAAATCAGTAATTAGCCAAGCTGGGAGCCAGTCGGTATTGGCAGGTCATTTGTAAATATTTTCCCATTAATTTCATTCCCAAACTAAAAGACCGGTTTTATTATTTCTTTTTTATTATTATTTAAATGTAAAGAATGAAGTTGTGTAATTAGTTTTCCTGAGTGGCGTAACAGAAATAACTATATTGTCTGCGGGGTGGTGGGAGAGGTAGCCGGGTGGGCAGTGCTATTAAACAACACCAAACACACTCATTGATAATAAATAAAGTTTACTGGTCGCTGCTTGTTGTTGTTTTGTTACTGTCTTCAATATTGTTTTTTGCTGCTGTAAACGTTGTTCCTATTTGTTGTTCTTATTGCTTGTTATTAAGGTTGTTGTTGTTGCTGCTGCTGCTGCTGCTGCTACTACCGTCGTTGTTGATTGTATTGCGAAGAAAAAAATACCGAGAAAAAAAAATTTGAAAAATCGAAAATTCTATTTGTATATTTGTATTTATTTATTTATTTATTGAAATCTTGAGAGAGAACTTTTGCCATTCCTCGATATATTGTCTTTCTTTTCTTAGGAATAATTCTGCAATTCTTCCTTATATTAACATCTTTTTTTTTTTCTGAAAGCTGTGTTGCGCTATTTCTTTATGTAACCACCCCACCACCCCACTAATTTTCCACGAGATTTCATATTTCTTTATTGCCCGCAAGGGGCTAAACATAGAGGCGACAAACAAGGACAGACAAAGGGACCAAGTCGATTAGATCGACCCCAGTGCGTAACTGGTACTTATTTAATCGACCCCGAAAGGATGAAAGGCAAGGTCGACCTCGGCGGAATTTGAACTCAGAACGTAACGGCAAGCGAAATACCGCTAAGCATTTCGTCCGGCGCGCTAATGAATCTGCCAGCTCGCCGCCTTACATCAGTACCTTTCTGCCAGTATCTTAGC
>NC_068999.1:3886167-3888362 GCF_001194135.2 Octopus bimaculoides
GGTGGTGGTGGTGGTGGTGGTGGTTGTGGTGGTTGTGGTGGTGGTGGTGGTGTTGTTGCTGCTGCTGCTGCTGCTTGGTTGCAGAGCTTGCGGCAGTTGTAGTGGTATCGGTGGTGGCTATGATGGTGATAGCGGTGGTAATGTTGTTGGTGTTGGTAACGGTGTTTTTAGAGGTGGTTGGAGGTGAGTGGGTGGCTAATTAATGAGAATGGTATCTGGAATATCCAGGAGGCGAGAACCATTTGTGAGATTTTTCAAATAAGTTTTCTCTCGCTTTTAGAAACTGTCAGAACCCCCAGGTTCTTGGTCACAGAACCAAGAAGTTATTTCAGACGTAGGCGGCACATTTATTACTCCCAGGTGTTCTAATCCTGGACAAACTGCTCTTATCACTGAAGGTCACCTCCAGTAAGTGGAGGGGTTCAATCAAATGATTTTTCTTCAAGGTAAAATTTGTAATTTTTTGCTAAACTCCTTGATCTGTGTAGAAAAACCACTGTAGAAATGTAGGCAACCATTATCACGTGAAAAACCTCTGAACTGTAACTGATATCATGTGACCAGAGAAATCTCTGACCGTAACTGATGACATCATGTGATCACATGACAAATCTACAAAGGCTGACGGTGATTGGTTGTAAGAGATATTTTAACCAATAGAGTGACTCTATAGGAGTCAGCTTCATTAATCCAGATTAATTAATATGAAAAATTAAGAATAATTCATCTCAGATATTTAGACATTTAATCTGATTATTAAGAGTTTGTCAATGGTTGACATTAATCTAGCACAGTGATCCTCAACCGGAGTCGATGTGACCCTTGGGTGGGGTGGAGTGAGGTGAGGGGCCCAAATAAGATTTTGTGGTTAACAATTCTGTTCAATAATTTGGCTGTACTTCTACAAAACACGAAATATTTTAACATTTTTAAATACAATTCCTATTAATATTTAATTACAAAAGTATAAGATTTTTTAGCATCGAATGGATGACAAAAATTGGGAATATGTATCATACATAATGCATAAACATCTGGGGAAAATGTCCTGCGTATTACATATGATACACAGGACAGGTAAAGATAAAGACGATTTCACACAGAGCTTTATATTACTCAAAACGTATGTAAGAAGTTGATAGGTTGGATGAAGTGCTGATGAGAGGACAATAATCATCGAAATATATACATACACCAATTACTTCTTTTTTTTCTCTTTTCGATCGCTTTGTTTATATAGACGTATTTGTTTACGAAATATCGTAAATTACAGTATTGGCTTTGAATTCTATAGAAAATCTGTAGAGATAACCTTCAAATGAAACAACGGCTAACTAAAAGATTGAAAACAAGCTTGGATATTTAGGACAAACTTATTAAAACGCTTTGGAAAGATTAACGATTAAGACAGAAATTGATGGGAAGACTACGATCCATAGAACTCTCCTGTCAATTGTTGAAAAGAAGCTAAAAAAAACAGGGATTTGGTTATTAAAAACAACACTAGGATGCTCTGACTCCAGCAAATATGGTTATCCATTGACAAACTCCATTAAAAGAGATATAAGAAAACCTGAAAGGGATTGGTTGAGCAGCGTCAAAGGCTGGACAGGGGAAAAGATAATGGAGAATATAAGGGGAAGTTAGAAGTTTGCGTCTGTCGCTATTGTGTCCGATCAGCTCACGAAGGGAGCGGGTCTTTAGAGATTAATTTGTAGGTGTCTGTTTAATTGTTGTGTCACCCTTTTGTGAAACAGGGTTGGTATTTCAAATGATTTCTCTACATTGGTATTTGCCATGTCTAAGAGGAGGTATTAAGCATAAAGGTGACAACTTTGTCTTTTATTTGGGTTGGAGGTCAAAGTTCTTGTTATAAATATATAAAGTTAGCTTTACACAGTCACACAGACAGACTATGCAGACTGGCCTTACAAAACACCGCATTCAATTGCTCACACACACACACACACACATACACACACATACACACACACACACACACACACACACACACATACACACAAGAATATATCCACATATATGTGAGTGTGTGTATGTGAGTGTACATGCATGTACATATATATATGTGTGTATATATATATGTATGCGCATGTATATATATATGAATATATATATATGTATGTATGTAAATATATATATATATATATATATATATATATATATATATACACACA
>NC_068999.1:3888559-3889892 GCF_001194135.2 Octopus bimaculoides
CTCTCTCTCTCTCTCTCTCTCTCTCTCTCTCTCTCTCTCTCTCTCTCTCACGCTCACACACACATACACACACACACTCACACATACACAAGCCCACACATAACCAGATCCGGTTCTTAAAGCAGTTTGTCCTCATCTAAATTTAGCAACCGCCAACAACGAAAAGAACGACTTCGAGCGACTCTCGGAGTTTCTTCAGTTCAACATTAACTAAACTTCTTTTATTTGAATTCGTTCTGAGAAGAAGAAGAAAAAAAAACAACAACAACAACAACATCGAAGGATCAAACCTGGTGCTTTACCGTCGTCAGATATTCGGTGACACTTTTAAAGAGACACATCGAGGGATCGATTCCGGTTGGCTACTGTTTATACTAGGTCTTCGTTAAAGACGTTCTGACGTTTAACCGAAAACTGGTGTTTCATTCATTACTCGTTACATACAGCTATATGCGGTATTTACCGTGGCATACAATAGGGATCAGTGTACAAGGATCTAATCAGCCTCATGGCACCATCCAGATAAATAAGGACCTTTTATCTGGAGTCGGGTTTACTTATTTTATAACAAAAGGTGAGGCTACAATCAACATACGGTAAGAGAGTTTTTGTCATTTGTGCGTGCATGTGTGTGTGTGTGTGTGTGTGTGTGTGAAATGTGTACATGCACGCATGCATTGAATGGGGTGAGATCTGTGTGGGGTGGGGGTGTATGTGCGCACGTGAATGTATGATTATGAATGGAATGAACGGTGCTATATATTTCGTGTTCATAACGAATGTGTGTTTACAGATACAAACACACGCATACACATCCCTTTGTGCGTGTGTGTGTGTATGTGTATGTGTGTGTGTGTGTATGTGTATGTGTGTGTGTGTGTGTGTGACTATCTGTCTGGTCCTGTTCTTCGTTTCCAATCTCGTTCTTTCTCTCCATGTACATACATATATACATACACGCACACATTCACATATACATACATATTCTTTTATTCGTTAACTTGCACAACTCTTATTCTCTTATTCTTTTATTCTTTCCTTCTTCTATCAGCCCTTTCACGCTTATTTCGTTCATTCCACTCTTCGTTCTTTCGTTCCCCCTCTCTCACATTTCATTGCCTCTCTTCATGCTCACTTTCCCTCTTCTTTTCACTCCACTGTGTCCCTGTCATTTTTCTCGCTCCTCCTCTCTCTTGTCTCCCCCCCCCCACGTGACCGGTGTTCGGCCAAGCCTGACCTTTCTTTCTTGGTTCGGCCGTTGTCCGTGCAAAATCCATATTCTTCCCTGTGCCTGTGAAATCTTGTATCCCTTCTACACACGCCAGCTTAATTT
>NC_068999.1:3892460-3893099 GCF_001194135.2 Octopus bimaculoides
ATATATTCACACACATACAAACACATGAGCAAATGCCTGTGTTTGTACAACTAACTGTACATCATCGATGTCTGTCAGAATGTTTTCAATGCCAATATCCAATTATATTTCAACAAACTCCATTTCAATGTTACTTGCTCAATTAATTGGAACCAAATTCTTCACTTTCTCCAAATATTGATATTTTCGAGTTTCCAGTTTTTAATGGCAATCATGTTTGCGTTCCTTTTCAATTGGTACAGAAGTATTTTACAAACAACTAGTTTCTTTTTTTACACATGTATATACACATGTATATACACATGTATATACACATGTATATACACATGTATATATGCATATATGTGCATGTGTATGTGCATGCACATATATATTTATACGTGTGTGTGTGTGTGTGTGCATCTATGCTTGTGTACGCGTGTGCATGTGGAGATATTTGTACAATCACGGATGAGTGTACGTATGTCTTTTTTTTTTATTTGTGGGTACATTTGCATTTTTACATAGCTTATGCATGTGAAGACGCGCATATATGTATGCATATATACACTCACATACATATATATATGCATATAGATGCATATATGTATATATGTATATACATATATACATATATATATATATATATATATATATATA
>NC_068999.1:3893623-3896604 GCF_001194135.2 Octopus bimaculoides
CCTATTTTTTTAATATTTGTTTTTAGTTTACGTCCTCATTCTATCCCTTCCCGTTAATTTTAAGGATGTTCACTTCCCTGGACTTCTATCAACATCTTAATTGATGTGAAACAACATATCTTTATTTTTGCTGATAAAACCAAGCGAATATCGGGTTTCCATACATTGTACATATATATATATACACACACACACACACATATATATATATATATATATATATATATATATATATCTTTCTACGTAGTACCAGCATGGGTGCAACGTAAAAAGCACCCAGTACACTCTGTGAAAAAAAAAGGTGGGTATCCAGCCGTAGAAACCTTGCTAAAATAGACAATTTGAGCCAGATCCTGTCAAACCGTCCAACCCATGCCAGCATGAAAAACGGGCGTTGAATGAAGATGATATGAATATAAGAGGGTGAGAGAGTGAGACACAGAGAGGGAGGGAAGGAGAGATACGTACATTCCATACATACATATACACACACACATATATATAACACACACACCATACATACACCATACACACACGCGCGCACACACAGGTGTGAAATGTGAAGTTATGTTGCTATTCTGTTTACTTGTAAACCTCCCACCGCTGCTATTACCGACATCGTTTCCCTGTCAGGTCACCATTCAACTTTTCATTAAACTAATACAAATTTTGCACTAATTTCGTTCATACATTTTTTTAGTCTTTTTTATATATATATATATATTTATTTATTTATTTGAGCCTTGCTTCTTCTATTTTTTCTCTTTCTTTTGTTCCTCCACACCTACCCCGTCCTCGCCCACCCCTCCTTCTCACCGACGAAGGAAACTACTTGATACAATCAGCAACCAATTGCTCTCTTTAAACAAAGAAATAACATGAACCAACGAAGGAACCGCCGCCACATGGTCACTGGATCTGGCAGAAATAGCAGCTAAATCTCACACGAATTACAGTGTAACTAAATGGCACTCCGTCGTAACCGACGATAAGAGTTCCAGTTGATCCGATCAATGGAACAGCCTACTCGTGAAATAATGTGCAAGTGGCTGAGTATTCCAGTGACACGCAAAACCCTTATCGTAGTTCTCAGGCAGATTCAGCGTGGCTCAGAATACGACGAGGCCGGCCCTTTGAAATACAGGTACTACACATTTTTGCCAGCTGAATGGACTGGCGCAACGTGAAATAAAGAGTCTTGCCCAAGGACACAACGCACTGCCTGGAATTGAACTCATGACCTTATGATTGTGAGCCGAACACCCTAACCATTAAGCCACGCGCCTTCACTAATTACAGTTTACCATCTTAAGAAGTAGTAGAGTGTAGTCCTGAGTTCTATGTACACAGGAAAAGGTGAGATGGCCATGGTGGGAGTGCCTTTCATCATGATGGCCATGGTGGGAGTGCCTTTCATCATAAATTTGCCTGAACATGAAGTGAACAAGGGAGGAGCGAACTGAGAGTATTAAGGGCCCTCGGGCATAACTGTTTACCGAGCCCCTTAGCATTGAAAGGAGTGGCTGTGAGGTAAGTAGCTTGCTTACCAACCACATGGTACTGGGTTCAGTCCCACTGCGTGGCACCTTGGGCAAGTGTTTTCTACTATAGCCTCGGGCCGACCAAAGCATTGTGAGTGGATTTGGTAGACGGAAACTGAAAGAAGCCCATATATATGTGTTTGTGTGTGTGTGTGTGTGTGTGCGCGCGCGCGCGCGTCTGTGTGTGTGTTTGCGTGTCTGTGTTTGTCCCCCCCACCATCGCTTGACAACCGACGTTGGTGTGTTTACGTCCCCGTAACTTAGCAAAAGTTCAGCAAAAGAGATCGATAGAATAAGTACTAGGCTTACAAAGAATAAGTCCTGGGGTCGATTTGTTCGACTAAAGGCGGCGCTCCAGCATGGCCGCAGTCAAATGACTGAAACCAATGAAAAAGAAAAAAAAACAAAGAACGTAGAGTGCTGACCCTTCAGAGCTCCAGTCCCTCGGGCAGTGCCCGATTGACCGACGGCTCAGTCCGCCCCCTGGACCAGGGAATAAACAACAACAACAATAACAACAACAACAACAAAAGCAACAGCGTTTCCAATATTTCTTTATTGACACCTAATAGTCTGTTGCCAACGTTATTTACCCCTAGGTCAACTGTAACCAACGGCGTCCCAACCGTAGCCATCCAATAAATTGCATATCTAGAATTGCCTTTATCCGGCGTCGCATTCCTTTCTTCTTCTTGAGAAAGTCAGGGCGTTAATTCAGGGTGGATTTTGCTGCTTATTGTCACTGTTACTTCCACTTGTGAAAGTTCTAAAGGGGTGGGCGGCCCACCCCACCGTCGCTACCCGTTCTTCAAGTAAAGACAGACACACAGACAGATAGACATATTTTCGCCCTCCCACCTCTCCCTCACACGCCACATTTCCCGACATATTACTTCCGTCTCCTGAATTTCCCATGGAAAAAGTTGAAAAGGGAAGTGGTAACTTCAATGACACCACCTCCAATGTCACTACCACCGCTACCACCATGACCGGCACCACCACCGACACCACCACCAACCCCCACCACCATCACCGTCTGCGTCTCCACCAACATCATCATTGTCACCACCACAACCATCACCACCACATCATCAGCATCATATTCATCATCGTCGTCGTCATCATCATCATCGTCGTCTTCATCATCATCATATTCGTCGTCGTCGTTGTCGCCATATCATCATCATCATCATCATCACCGCCATCATCGTAATTTTCACCGACAACCTCCCTCCAGATCAGACAAATTTGGTGGGGAGTGGGGGCACTCGATTGCCCAACTGGTACTTAATTTATCGACCCCGAAACGATGAAAGGCAAAGTCGACCTCGACGGAATCTGAACTCAGAACGTAAAAACAGACGAAATACCGCTAAGCATTTCGTCCTGCATGCAAACGTTTCTGCCAATTTAATTACCATATATATGTACATATTAATG
>NC_068999.1:3898094-3900162 GCF_001194135.2 Octopus bimaculoides
ATCTAATAATGGATTCTAATATAGGTACAAGACTAGGTTTCGAGGGAAGGGAGTTAGTCGAGAACATCAACCCCAGTACTTGACTGGTATTTTATTTTATCGACCACCGAAAGGATGAAAACCAAAACTGACTATGCCAAGATTTGAACTCGTAATGCTTTGCCCAATTCCAGATGCTCTACTGATTCTGCCTTCTTCGTGTTGTGATAGTGTTTTCAAATTTTGACACAGGACTAGCAATTTTAAGGGGTTAGAGAGGTAAGTCCATTACATTAACCTTGACCCGCAAGAGGTACTTATTTTAGCCCGAAAGGATTAAAGGCAAATTTGAACTCCAGCTCACCTTTTAAGACTTCAAAATATTAGCAAGGGACAATAATGAACTGGAAAAGTTATTAAGAATTGTTCATGAATTCGGTCTTTAGACTTTGGAATTAGAGAAATGAGCCAAAGAGGTTGCAAGAAGACATATTAAATAAGATACTGAAAACAGTGGAACCAGAAAATTGGACCAGAACCAAGTTTAGAAATACTGGAGATTAGATGGAACTGAGTTACAACACAGAGAAACGAAGAATAAATTTAAGAAAGAGTATTAGAGAAGAATTAGTCTAAGATTAAAAACCGAACTCAATAACAGGCATAAATACATTCGTCATGCAGGGTGTACACAACGATTTCATCATAAATTGTATTATATGAATAGAAGATCTTAGAAAAACTAGGAAGTTACTAACAGCGTTCGTAAACCGGTAACATACGATATGAGAGAAGTAACTTTGGAAATATATTTCTGCCACCAGGGTTAAAATCAGAAAAATATGGCATCCAGATAATAATTATAGTTTAATTTTTTATCATATTTTTTGGTGCTTATACAAAAATGACGAAATGAATATTAATTTTCGAAAGAAAATATATTTATTACTTTTAACTTAAGCAAAATATAAAAAAAAACAATGACTCATTTGCATACCCCACCCCGACCCCGTAACTATTCTCCTCCCTCTCCTTCTCTGTTTCCACGATTCTCTCTCTCTCTCTCTCTCTCTCTCTCTCTCTCTCTCTCTCTCTCTCTCTCTGTAGCTTTCTTTAAGTGTTCTCTATTTACATAACAATCATTATACACACACACACATGCGTACATACATACAAATATGTATACAACCATTAGCATTCATTACATACATACAGAGATACATACATACATACATACATACATAAATGGCGATTGCACCGTCTTCACAAATAATCGTCGCCTCCTTTTTGCTTCCTCGTTGGCAATGTCATTTCTGACCTTCCACGCATGACCGCTCGCATGACAATTCAGTCCCATTGCAAATCTGCATAGTTTAAAAGCATAGGTGACAGACAAAAGTTGTATGTTATTGTCCACTTCCAACCGGTTACATCTGCACGCTTCATGGCTCTTCCATCGACACTGGGCTTTCGGGAGATGGAATGACAAATGAAGTCAGCATAAAGAGACATCTGTACGTCATTGGATTATGGCGATAAACACTTGTACACCACGAGTGCCACCAAGCATTTCGTCCGACGGGCTAACGATTCTGCCAGCTCGCCGCTCTATGTATATAGGTATATGTGTATATAGATATGTAGGTATATGTGTATATAGATATATGTATATACGCATGTGTGTATACACACATACATATATGTATTAACATACACATCTACCCACATATACAATAAAATCCATACTTGTTGACTTACATACGAGTCTAGAGACAAACGTACATACAAACACACATACATGCGTATATACATGCATATACAAACACAAACACACATGCGTGTATGGGGAGTGGCGGCGTGCACACATGCATATATATACATAAATGACTTCTTAATTGATGATGTTTAAATTCCAATGAAATAACTTTGTTCCTGCGTTAGAAACCTGCTCCTCCTCTGTTGCTGAGAAAGTTGACAAATAAAAGCAAAACATCATGCATTTATGTAAATATAAATAATACAAACACATATACAATGTACGTATATATATATATATATATATATATATATATATATATATATATATATA
>NC_068999.1:3900441-3901525 GCF_001194135.2 Octopus bimaculoides
TTATTACTGTTATTGTTCTGCGTGGTCATTTCTTGTGAGTGAGAGAACATATAATATTTCCATATAATTCATTCTTTTTTTTCATTTTTGGTATCCGTGTAGCAGAACATAACATTATTTCACTCTTATCGGAGCTTATCGATAAAACGTAACCTGGCATCGTGAAACTAGTTGGTCTATGTTCATTTAAAACATGTAGGAACTATATACGCTCGATTTCTTTTTCTTCTGTTTTTTTCTTCTTTCATACTCTCTTAACAGTGAAGAAAAGGAGAGAAGAGATAGAGGCGAGGCAATGAAATCCTCAGAGTTATACATACATACATACATATATATATATATATATATATATATATTCTTTTATTCTCTTATTCTTTTATTTGAGGTTCACAATTACAACCAACTTCACTTCTGCCTCTGAGAATCTAATTTGTGTAATAACCTACTCGGTTTGTGGACATAACTATATAGGATAGACGATTTCTACATTGAGACGGAGAAACACTCTACATAAAGAGCAGATCCGGTTCCCGCAATACAGAAAGATTTCTTTAAGTGAATACATAGAAAGATGTGCAGGTAACCAAATTTCGCGGTTTTCCTCTTCCACCAGTGCAAATATACAATTTCTATACAAGAATGTTGATATAAAGAAAATTTTTTCATCGAAAAATACGGAACGCGTCTAAATATGGACCCATAACCAACTTTGATCTCTCTACACATATTTTAATTCACGATTACATACCCATCACTGTACATATTTCTCCCCACTACTCTTGCTTTTGAATTTTTCTGTATATTCCCCCCCACCAAAACATGAACAACTATCACTCCTTTCCACAATAATAACGATCACCAATTACCTCCCCTTACTTTTTGAATCATTAATTCATAAACTCCTCCACACACAACATAGACAAAAGACTTTTTCTTAAGAAAATACGTAATTAAAATAATTTTAATGTCCAGTTTTATGCTGATGAGATTTTTACTCAAAATACTTCCATAATATGAATTTTTATAAATTTGTTATTGGTTTAGGGTCTGCATCGAAACAATTGTAGGGTTTATTAATATTTAT
>NC_068999.1:3901869-3904876 GCF_001194135.2 Octopus bimaculoides
ATATATATATATATATATACGTACACACACGCGTGTACATATACATATGTACACACACTCCTACACAAACATCGAAACACACAAACACACCTCTTCAAAAGCTGTGATTGTAAAGTAAAGTGTGGAGTGGGGGGCAGTTTCTCTTGTTTTATAATCTCTAATTAATATTTAATCAGTGTAACGATGTAGTATGTCACTGTGACACCCAGGTTCCCACCTACGGTAAATGTAAGACCATTGTAGTTTCCTTGCCCTTCCTTGACCAGGAAGTTTTCTTCTTCCAAAATAAACCCACGAACGTAAAAAAAAAACTGCTGAGACGATTTTCTTGATATCGTCTCAGAAGAAATTTTTCTTTCAAACAACCTTTCTTTGTCGAATTATTTAGTCATCGATGTTGTTGTGCTTGCTGTTGTTTCTTCCTATTCCTGTAATTGTTGTTGTTGTTATGGTGGTGGTAGATGTGGTGGTGTTTGTGGTGGTGGTGGTGCGTGTTGCTTTTGTTCGAAGACGGATTTTATGTCTTACCAGATGATAGTAAGTGCATGATACTGACGAAGCCCAAAGAGACGGAAATGCGCGTCTAGCATTCTCACTGCTGCAAATAGACGAATTTTGCCTGCTACCGATATATATATATATATATATATCGGTATTATCGGTATGTAATTTTGTACATACTCACACACACATACATGCATACATACATACAAACTTACATACACACACATATATATACATACATACAAAGACATATACATACATTACACACACACACACACACACATGCACACACACATACAGAGACAGTCGCCCTGGCAAATACCATGATTAACACTCCCGCTAACATCATCAACAGTACCACCGCCCTCACCAGCAACATCACCATCATTACCGCCATTGCCATCACCGCCACTACCTTTACAACTACCAACATTAACACCACCAACACCATCACCCCTACCACCACCACTACCAGTCTCAAATACCCTACAAAGGTCATAGGTGTTGCCCTACCCAATCTGATATAAAGCCACAACAAAAAAAGAAAGAAAGAAAGAAAAGAATAATAAAATAAGATAATTCTCTGTTTTCATTGAAATTTGTGGGGAAAGTGAAGACCAAGTAATTTTAAGTGGAGTTTCAATGAAAACACAACAAAACAGGAGAAAATGCAATAAAACAAGCCTAAAAAGCATCAACATAAAAGAAACAGTTTTGAAAGATGGCTGCAAATGTCGTCTGACCAGTTCTCAGAAATATTTGTAAAGAATATAGGTTGTTTGTAATGAGTTAATGAATAAATAATAGATTAACGGAGTTAATTTAGCTTTTAAATTTCACTGAATAGAAATTACTGGCACAGAATCCAACTAAATTTGCATAAGATCGAATTAATATCGAATTAAAAGTAAATTAATTATTTCAGAGTAAGTTGGAGATGAATGGCGTTCGCATGAGGTTGGGCATATAATTTAGCTTCTGGTTGATTAGTCGGGGAAACAGACGCATATACATGCGTGAGTACGTCATACATATGTGATGTCATGTGATGTTTGTGTGTGTATGTATGTGTGTATGTATGTGTGTGTGTGTGTGTGTGTGTGTGTGTGTGCGGGGGGGAGGCGTGTATGTAAGTGTGTAAGTATGTATTTCTGTGTGTGAATGTCTGCGTATGTGCATACATATACACACACATGCACGTATCTGAAACGGAAATATATATATACATACATACATGTCATGCATGCGTACGTACATACATACATACATACATACATACATACATACACACTCGCATCAAAATAGCCAAGTGCCAACGTAACAAGCATGATTTGTTTGGTATAGAAATTCTATTTCTATCCATGACGTTATCAAGTAGTAATGCTGACTCTACGACTTTTTCTGTTTTTCCTGTGTCTTCTGTGAAACATGCCTCACTCGATTATATGAGCAGGAAAATAATAAGTGGACATGTATGGGATCTAAATATTCTGGCTGGTTTGTGATATTCGCTCTCTATTTCAAAGAGAAAACACGCACAGAGAGCATATTTATACTGTTATAAATGTGCATCTCTTTTCATTATTTACAATCTCTGTAATTCTCTGCAAATCATTCATTGAAACCCAGAAAATCCTAGCAAGTTCAAGGTAAAAGATATGCACTGCATGACATTTCGCCTTGGTTATTAATATCAAGACAAAAACATAAAGACAAAAGCCGTAGTAGTTAATACTTCTGTCAGCTGACCTTTTTTCTCTTTTATCTGTTATTTATTAAGAACCGGTTGATAAATATGTCGTCTGTTATCCACGTGGCAGATGACACATGTAACGTTCCCTGTACCCAGTGGCGGTACAGTATCATCAGGCTAGTTGCCGGATGAAAAGCCCGTAGTGGACAGATATCAACATTTTAACGCTAACACCACCACCATCACCTACACAATCAACTCCACTACTACCATCGCCATCATCATCATCATCACCACCACCACCACCACCACCACCACCACCACCACTACCAAACCACAACGTTGTCATTGACCAATATATAAAAAGCTGTTTCACCAGATTTCAAAGATGTCACATTGTCAATTTGACATTAACAGATGTCGTTTGACATTTGAATGAAATATGTCACGTATCTTTAGAAGCATCCTTTATTGTATTATATATATATATATATATACATATACCCAGCCATATGTGTGTGTGTGTATATATATATATATGGGAGAATATACAAATAATAACAACAGACGAGGACAGGTGGTGTAAATAACAAAAGTATATATTAGTATGACGCTCGGGAATATATATATATATTTATGTGGAGAATGGAGCAACAAATACAAGAAGAAGCAGTTCTGTTGGGCTAGTTAGCCGTTGTTTTATTGTGTGGAGGTTATGTAATGAGTCATTGTGGAGGTTGAGGTTATGTAGTGAGTCATTGTGAATGTTATGTAATAGTCATTTACGTACGTTTCAATCTAGCCAATGGT
>NC_068999.1:3905772-3909917 GCF_001194135.2 Octopus bimaculoides
TATATATATAAACTGATTTATTTGGCATATGCTGTTTTTGTTTTAAGGTCAAGAACTTGGAAGTAAGACAGAAGCGTAAACTCCGAGGCAGTGACCAGACCAAACTAATCCACAATGTTCTCATCATCACAATCATCACATTATGTCAAATCGAGCAAAGTGATTTCCTATGAAACGCAGAAGGTACGTATGACGTCATTCATCTACTAAACCGATCTCATTGCCAACAACAAGAATTACAATCAGCATGAATAAACTAGATTAAATGAACGACAATTATTCAATTTTCCCCCTCTTTTCCTCGCCTCCCTTTTTCTCTTAAACAACCTTTATACCTTTCCTCCTTTCTTTCTCTCTTACTCGCTCTTCTTCTATCTTCTGCATACAAATCATTATTAACCTTCGCCTGTCCAAAGTATTTTCATAAATTTGTCATAAACGTCCATGTCTGTTTTCAGATTTTTAGTGAACCCCTTGTTTCACACGTTCTGAGTAATATAAAGCTATCCTTTCAGAAGTTCTAAGATAGTTTGGTGGTTGAAAAAATGTGAATGTCTATCGTATATGATGCATGGATGCAAGAAAAACATGTCAAGTGTATCACATGTGATTCACACGACAGATAAAGGATTAAGCCTCGTCTACTGATTTTATCTTGCGCATGCCCAACCGGGTATTGACAACTCACTAAAAAATTACAGAAATTAACGAACAATCATACGATCCCATATGATTGATCATATGACCGAGTTGACAACTTTGCTGCTTCAAACGAAAGAATGCCATAAAATAACTTCCTTTGGCACGTACACACACACACACACACACACACACACACACACACACACACACACATACACACACATTAGGTAAAGCTTCTGTACGAATTATGTTATTTCTTGTTGTGTGCACGCGAAAAATTACAGCTCAAATCCAATTGAAATGACCTTTTTCTATTTTGTAATTTGTGTTTGTGGTGTTTAAAAACCTGATCTCCGACATAAAACTTTTTTTTCTGATTAATTCTTTTACTACGATTGGAAGAGAGTTCAATGAAAAAATAATCAGTTTTAGAACAATAATATAACTATACATAAACGTATAAACGTATTTAAACACATGTGCATATTTTTGCTCATATTTTCACAGGTGAATCGGGCCCGAAGTCATGTGACCACCAGTCACGTGGACTTGTCTAGAAACTACAATGACCAACTGGCTGATCGAATGTTCTACAGTACAACGGCGATCGATAGCAATGGATTGGTCGACTCATCATCCACTCGGTATTCTGGTTCCTCCAGTTTCGTCCCCTATAACAACACCCGCCATTCCAGCAGCAATACGTCTTCTGAAGGAAGCATCAGAGAATTTGTTATCAACCCTGACCCTTTGGACCAAGAAGGGACCTATTCGGTTGGAATCATCTTTGATCGCACTGTAAGTTCCACCAGTCATCATTGCGATCCCACCTCCCCCCTCTATCATTTCTGTTTGCTTCTTATGTTCTTAAGTCTATAATAAATACCAAACTCTTGAATAGACCTGTTGCTTTGTTTCAGGTTAACCTTTCTTTCTGATTAATTCTTTTACTACGGTTAATTTGATCAATAAACCCTTCAAGGCAGTGCCCCAGCATGGCCGAAATCTAATGAATAAAACAAATAAAAGAATAAAAGAACAGTACAATTTTATATTGACTAATATAAAATTAAACCAATTAAAGATAAATTTGCTTCGCGGCAAGATTGTTTCAGGTTGTTAATTATCGTCTTTCCTGGAGCATCTTGTTTTTGTTAGAGAGCGTATTTCGTAAGACGTCCAAACATTTTCATATCTGCCTCTCTACATCTCTGTATCTGTTTCCGTATATCTCCGTATATCCCCGTTAATGTAAGATTCATAAATACAAAGAACTTGGCTTCCCAGATAAATACGCTGGCATACCATCTAATGTAGTCCTTCCTTTCTAAAATGGTAACATGTAACTGCACCGGTTTACTCAGCTGATGATGCCTTACTATATATGTGTGTACGAATGTGTGTGTGCATGTGTGTGTGTGTGTGTATGTGTGTGTCAAGCGGTCTACTCTATTCCCATTTCAATCACTCTACCGTTCTGCCTTATTTCTCCCCACTCCATCTCTCCAGCCCCCTTTTCTATTCTACCTCGCATCGTTCTGTCGACAGGTGAACGACTACATCAAAGACAAGAGCTGTGTCACAGTGGAAGCCAGGTCGCCGTCTGGTCGGTTGATAACCTTCAGCGGAGAGACCAACTACACGGCGAGGTTCGATGCTTCTGAAATCGGTAAGACACGAAACGCTAGTCAAACTCTTATTCTGCCAACAAGGAGTAGTCTAACATGTCTAGATATGCAAGTATATGCATGTGAATATATACATAAAGCAAAACATACAAATTGACACGCATACACACATACATACGTACATACATACATACATACATACATACATACATACATACATACATACATACATACAAACAAACATACCCTGTTGTTGATGTTGAAATTCCAGTGAAGGAGACTTCGATATAGGCTAGAATTCTTTTCTTTCTCTATTGGCAAGAAATCTTGAAATAAAACTAAACAATGACATACATACATACACACGCATACATATATACATACAAACATACACGCTCACAAACATATACACACATACGCATATACATGCAAAAACACGCACGCACATATGCACACACACATACATATATGTAAACACAATGCAAGCAAAAATATCGTTTTTCATCACGTGATCACCTTTTGCCCTCCATGAGTTATCTTCATCATGAGGACACCTCTCTTCTCGTGTAGCCATCTTTCATCTCAAGTGCACATCATCCGTCCGTCACATTATTATCTCCCCCCTCATTATGCAATCATCTTTCCATTCATGGTAGAATGACTTAAAATACCATTAATCTCAACAGTTCTCTTTAATCTTCACTCAAATTCAAACAGCCACAAAATCTATTTACATTCGCAACTAATTCTAACTCATCCCAAAACTCCGTTCTTAAAGACATTTGTTCCAAGTGAGGAATTTATTTTAGTCTGCGATACATTCCAAAATTTCGAAATGTTAATGTTCAAGACCAAAGTTGCATAATTTGCTTCTGTTGTGATATAAATATTAAATGTTGATTTTCTGACCACGCTCGGGTATTTTTCTGAAAACATATTTACAGGGAGATGGAGCGTGAAAATATTGTACAATGGCCATTGTGTGGAGAGCGGTGATATTTACGTGTGTGACCCTTGTAAAGTCCGTGTGAAAGGACCAACTCACGGCACTGTGGGTGAAATGGTCAGATACAGAGGTGAGTAATATGTTTTTAAATTGGCAAAAACATTAATTTAAGAACAGAAAAGACTCGAATTCAGTGAGGTTTGAGAGCTCACGGACAAACAAACAAACAAACACGACTGAAAACAATACCTCCGCCTTCGCTAAGGCGGAGGTAATAATAATAATAATAATAATTCTATGGTAGAATGTTTATAATGGGCCATAGATGAAGGATATTATAAAGATGAATCAGAAAACGACGAGTCGTTTAGCCATTTGCTATTTTTCAATCACGAATTCATTCGTTGTCTCTTTCCTTCTCACAGTGAACTCGTTGGAAGCTGGACCTGGAGATATAAACATCGAAGTGTTTCTCGGGGAGAAGAAAATAGCAGCTGACGTAGAGCGTATGAAGAAACAAGTTGTGAAGGCAGATTTTATACCCCGGGTGCCCGGCACATATCGAGTCAAGGTGAAATATAATGGGGTGGAAATCAAAGGTAAGATATTTTCAGAAAACGTCACAGATGACAATGCGCATGTGAGCATATTCCTGTTTGCGAATGTGTGTGTATGTCTAAGCGTTTAACTATATGTATACATATATAGATACACATACATACATACATATATACATACATACATACATACGTATCGTCTATGTATCTTTAATTTGTACTGATGTGACTCAGTCAAGTCGAAACTGTTCTGTTACAAATACTCTTCCTTGCCCATTAGAGAAAGAGTAGATATATGTGTTTACACACACACACACACACACACACACACACACACACACACACACACACACACACACACACACACACACA
>NC_068999.1:3910059-3911791 GCF_001194135.2 Octopus bimaculoides
ATATATATATATATATATATATATATATATATATATACATAGGTGTGATCTACTATAAGATTACATTTCTAAATGTCTTCAAAACTATCTTGATTGTGATTAGTAACAGATTAGAAGTGACGAACTGATTTATATATATATATAGTAAAAAATATTTCTCATAACTTCCATTGGACACAGCTTTCTTCACAATTATCAACATTATAATTAGTATCACCAATGCCTTTATCATCACCAGCACCACCACCAGAACGAGTACCATCATCACCATCATCATCATCGTCGTCGTCGTCGTCGTCGTCAACCCATCTTCGTCGTCAACCCATCTTCGTCACAGCATTACCATAATCATCACCATGGTCATCAATGTCACCTTCTCTTCCCCAGATATCACTCAAGTCACTTCCCCCAAGCCGGTCATTCATAAAGCTGTGTTCTTTATGAAAATTGACGATGATGAATTTGGAGCGAAAATTAGCCTTAAATGTAAGTAGAACATATTTTAGTCAGTGATGGTCACGTCGAGTGGTGTTAGTTATTTTGTCAGTAATGATCATCTAGACTGGTGTTAGTTATTTAGTGAGTAGTGGTCATCTGGATTGGTGTTAGTTATCTGATCTGATCAGCGGATAGCAGGTGGCAGCCAGCAATAGTATTGTCCATCTTTTAGCTAACAACTATCTAATTCACATCTGTCTACTGTCTAACTCGCATCTGTCTACTGTCTTTTGGCTATTATTTATTGTCTATTGTCTAACTACTGGCTACCTACCATCTAACTGATGTTTAAAAATCATGAGTAACAACTAGTTAACTAGAAACTAATGCCATACTAACTGTTCTTTAACTACTGACTAATTTAAGTTAACTAGTGGCTAATTATTAAATGATGTCTAATTACTGGTCAGCTACTGTTATATGATTTAACTAATTTCGTAGTAGTGTCTAGCTATATCTAGCTAACCATTGACTAATTACTGTCAAACAGATGTATAACTTATGGCTATTTTCTGTCTTATTAACTGAAACAAAACCTGTCTAACCTAGATAATTATTTTTAACTAAGCAAATTATGCTGATCAATAATTATTTCATAACTCTTTTTAGCGATTAAAAATGTTCGTTAACTGACCAAGCAGATTTCATAATATTATAATACTATACTGATGGGGTCTAACAAGGTCGAAACATGCCTGTAGTTGCTTCCTTACCTACAAAACAAGATCAGATTGTCTCCTAAACATGTAAATTTAAATTTGAGGGATTAATTCTTAATTTCTTTAAATCATCTTGCCCCTTTCTTTGAAAATCTTCAATAATTCCAGTAACTCAAAAGAACATCAACCCCTTTTTTTTACCTGTCTGTTATATTACCTGTCTAATTTATTTTTTAGCTACTGTCTAACTATTCTTTTACTATAATTACTGTCTAACGAATTGTGTCTATATTTCTCTCTCTCTCTCTCTCTCCGTCTCTTTGTCTAAATTCCTCTTCCTTGCCTTCTTTTTATCTCTTTCTTCTCTACATCTTTCTCTCTATCACTTCCCTTCGTCTGTCTGTCTGTCTGTCTGTCTCTGTCTGTCTGTCTGTCTGTCTGTCTCTGTCTGTCTGTCTGTCTGTCTCTCTCTCTCTCTCTCTCTCTCTCTCTCTCTCGCACTCATTGTGTGTCTGACTATCTACCTTTCTTTTCCTCCCATTCTCTATCTCTCTTTTGCCGCCGTTTCCTTCTCT
>NC_068999.1:3912511-3941779 GCF_001194135.2 Octopus bimaculoides
AAGAAGAAGAAGAAGAAGAAGAAGAAGAAGAAGAAGAAGAAGAAGAAGAAGAAGAAGAAGAAGAAGAAGAAGAAGAAGAAGAAGAAGAAGAAGAAGAAGAATCCTTTCTATTATAAGCACAAGGCCTGGAATTTCGAGGGAAGGGGCCAGTCGATCAGATCGACCTCCAGTACGCAACTGGTACTTAATTTATCGACGCCGAAAGGGTGAAAAGCAAAGTCGACCGCGGCGGAATTTAAACTCAGAACGTAAAGACAAATGAAATGCTGCTCAGCATTTTGTCCGGCGTGCTAACGATTCTGCCGTCCTAAAATATCAGTACTCCGAGTGAGGTACATAATAATATATTGATAACTCTAATGTTGATAACTCTAATGTTGATAATCATAATGTTTACAATTAATAAAGTTGATAATTATAATATATATATTGATCATTGCATTGCTGTCGACTAATAATGTTGATAATTACAATGTTGATAATTATAATGTTGATAATTATATTGTTGCCATTTACCAATGCGTTTCTATAATTTAAACAGCTGACTGTAACAGAGCAGGAGATGGTTTAATCGAAGCTACTGCCACCCATAATGGTAAGGTAATTCCTGTGGAAGTGATTGAAAGACAACCAAGGGTGTACGCCATTACATTTACTCCAGACACACCCGGAAGTTACAAAATTAGGATATTCTACGATGGGAAAGAGGCGAAATGTAAGATTTATACTTTTTTTATACAGATTTGTTTTATCATTTTTTATATTTTTGTTTCTATACCGCTACAACAGTCGACGACCTCAACATGGCGTCACCAAATCATCATCGTGCCACTACAATACTACAACATTATTGAACTACCATATTAACATCACATCTTCAAAAACAGTTTCAACCTCATGACTACCACATCATCATAACACGACCACGTTGTATAGGTATTGGCTGTGTTGTATGTGTTATATATGTAATAAATGATTATGAATAAAAGAATTGTTCAAATTATGTTACGAACGTCTCCAGAGAATAATCATTTATTTGCTAAATAATGTATAACATTATATAATTGCATAACCAGACCATTTCATCAGACATCTTTCTATGTTGTTTCTTCTGTTGTAGGTTCTCCGTTTATTCACGTCATTGATGCCTTAATGATGCCGATAGCTTACGGAGATGGACTCGTTTATGCTTTCGAAGGAAAACCCTGTATTTTCTATGTTAACCCTTACGGACAAAGGGGAAACTTATCAGTTCAAATCAAAGGTTAGCCCTGAATTTTCATTTACATTGAAACGGTTGACACATCGCATTTGAATGCCTTCTTCATATTTTTGTCGTTTATATGCTTGTTTTTGTTGTTAATCCTGCAGCTGAGGTGAACTATTTTTATATCCCGAATAAGGGAAAACATTTTATTCCTAGGAATCCAAAGACACAGTTTTAGATTATGTAACAGCAATAATATTTCTTATTTTTTAATGATTTAGACAGAAAGTACATGGTGTGGGAGTTTGATCTGACTAAAAGATTTCAGTCCAGACGACGTTTAAATTTATTACACAAATACAGGTCAAACTGTGACTTCGAAGTTTCGCTGGTAACGACCCGTGAAACATCATATCTATATCTATCTATTTCTTTCTCCCCTTTCTATCTATCTATCTATCTATCTATCTATCTATATATATATATATATATGATGGTTATGAGATTTCAGACGGTTTCGGGTCTTTCGACATCAGATCCTCACACAGTTGACCCAGCTGCTGTTGATCAAGTCCCAGCAAGTACGTATGTACGTATGCATGTATGTATGTATGCATGTGTTTATACAAGTCTGTATGTATGTATGAGTATATACGTGAAATCATTAAAAATGTCGGCCCGTTTCTTCCTAAAAACTACGGAGAAGCTTTGTTCAATAAGATGACTCTACTTTGTTTATTATTCCAGGACAAAACTCGGAGCTTCACCCAACTATGACCCTTGATCCAAACGGACACTATAAAGTCTGTTATAAACCAGTTGAGCTGGGAAGACATTCAATTCACGTGAAATGGAGCAATCAACCCTTGGAAGGTAACAATTGATCAGCGATAAAATATTCGATAACAAGAGATATTATATGAAGAGTGGGATATATCAGTATTGGTGGATATCAAGTAGCACTGGATAACATATAGAGTCGGGTGATATATCTTTCCCTCTAATTCAGAGGTTTATTAGAATATCTGTGGTAGTCAAATCGACTTATAATAAAGGCGGGTTGAACCATGTCATTGGCACTGAGATATAATACTAGCAAATGTTCTAAATTTTACAGCAAGTTTCCATTGAACTCAAAATAGTTACCATGGTTACCTTAGAGGATAACAAAACACCCTCTCACTGTGCAGATATTGTTGAATCAGTATCTTTTAAATATGAATCCAGTTATATGTATTATTACGAAGGGTTCGGTTTTTACCCTGCTGACTCAGCTGTAATAGCTGTTATTATAAGAACAGATATTGAACATAGATGCAAATAGCTGCTATGAGAAATATGCATACAGACACACACACACACACACACACACACACACACACACACACATACATATGGCCGAATGTTTAGGGTGTTGCACTCACGATCGAGAGATCGTGGTTTCAATTTCTAGATCGGCTGAGGCGTTGGAAAAATACCCCGGGGTGGAGAGTATTAGTCACTGCAACTTACTGTAAATACATTCCATTTTACTTACATTACTATTGTCCAACCATGACCATCCCATTTTTTGTATATCTATGACTCCATTGTCCAACGTGTCCTTCCTTTTTTTTTTAAGACGGTAGGGTGTGATTAGGAGGATATTTCACTACTATTTCTAGGAGGCCAAAAGACCACATAGAGATTCCTTCGTTGTTGCTGTTCTCATTACAACTGTTACCATTGTTATTGATGTTGTTGCTGTTATTTTCAGGCAGTCCTTTCCACCCGGTAGTTGTAAACCCAGATAGAGTGCGAGTGTTACTAGGTTCCAATAATTTACTAAATGCTGCCGAACTCCAATCCAATGACAAAATCCGAGTCCCACTTGTGGTGAATGAACAGAAGCAGTTGGAGTTCCACACGAGAGATGCCGGACCAGGTAAGGAGTATACAGCCACTCCGAGTATTGCATTAATATTTATATATATATGAATTGTATAATGTCCAACATACATATTGATGCAAACATGTACATATAATTTCTTGCATACTGAAATTAATACTACGTGAAGAAGGTTGCGAAACGGCTGTAAACCTATGGATGTCACACGATTAAATAACCTATTTTCACCTCGTAACACACACACATACGCGCGCGTACGCATGTATATACATACAGGTGCGACACAAACACAATGTGTGTATATGTATATATAAATCAATATAAATATATAAACTATTTCAGGTGAATTAACTGCAGAAGTGATAGGACCCTCAAAGAAAGTTCCCATCATCATAGACTCTCCCAATTCGACCACCAAGATTATTAGTTTTACCCCAAGAGAAGAAGGTAGGTTAACTTTGGCTGGTATTTATATTTACGTATAGAAAATAAATAGGGGAAAAATAGAAAAAAAAGGGTCACGTTTACTATAAATTATAATTCTATCTTCATGGTCAGATTATTGAAAATAAAGGGCGAAACAGAATGAAGAATAAAATTAAACGTTTAGAGATAATAAAGTGATAAAAGTGATGGAGACTAACCATTTCTGTTTCTTCGAAGGATCTAAATTATCCTCTGTCTTTCACGACAAACTATTTGCTTTTCTGTTTATTTATTTCTGTATTTTGTATTTTGATTCTAATTGTATTTTGTCTGTTACAATATCTGTAGCCTTAGTTTGGTCTGTAGACTGTTGAAAATGACACATCCCTTTCGGCATGCATTGTCACATTGAGTGAAATAACGGTAGGATCTATCAAAGGGCGTATTTAAACGATCACCTGAGGAGGTGCATTTTATACTTCAGATGCATGATAATGATTACATAACATCTCATCAATGTACTATGAGTGTACGAAACAATTGTAGTGATTTTTATATAAATGTCTATCATTTATGTATGGATGTATGTGTGTATGTATGTTTTATATCGTCAAGTTCAACAATAACATGAGAAATTTTCATTAAATATTTCAGGATCCCATCAAATTGAAGTCTTCTGGTCTGGTTATCCGTTGCCCCGTTCACCGTACGAGGGTTATGCCACCCAGCAACAAGTACCTAATGTGAGACCAGACGTACCGCTCTTTCTCTCGGTTCCAAATGACAAACGGCCCATAACTCCAACTTCTAGCGTATCTTCAAGCGGGAAGCGAAGTCCGAGCTTCCCCAAAGTGATTCTGAAAGGATATGGATTGAAAGAAGCCAAAGTTGGTTATCCTGCCAGCTTCACGGTGGATGGCACCGATGCCGACTATGGTAAGTTCCTGTAAGACCCTTCTTTACATGTATATTTAGCTTTGTTGTTGTAGAGTGATCAACTTATGCGCATTTATTCTCCAGCTCACCTTTTCCGTGGCAAGTCCCAATGACTTTGTCACACAATGACCCAATGACCTTGTGGCACAATGACCCATTAACCTTGTGGCACAATAACCCAATGGCCCTTATGCCACAATAACTCAATGACCATGTGACACAATGACCTTGCAACACAATGACTCGATGACCTTATGACACAAAGGCTCAATGTCCTTGTTACACAATGACCCATTGACCCTGAAACCTTGTGACCCAGTAACCCAATGACCTCGTATCCCAATGTCCTAATGATCTAATGATACAATAAATCAGGAACCTCGCCATTCATTTATTCACCATGAACCAAGTGGAAGAATAAGATTTTTAAAGAAAATTATTAAACATTAATTAACATTATCTAATGAAATTATGTAACATTATTTAAGCATTTGAGTGCTATAGGATGGCTGGGTGGATCGGGTGGTGGACAATTAACCAAAAGTTTGGTGGTTAATCGAACAGAACAGATTTGTCTCTCATCTGTTTAATTCAAGAAAAATTAGAGATAATCCTCAGATTATGGGTGTTTTTATGATTGAAAAAACAATTGGCTGAGCAAGTAACTTAATAGAATTAAGTTCCTGCCAAATAAACAGAGATCTGGGTTCAAATTTTGAGGGAAGTACTTGTCCTTAACACTTTTCCGTTGCATCACTTGAAAAGGGCATGAATGTCACATAATCCTAAATATTGTGTTTCTCTCTCAAATATCTGTTAAGATTTCATTGGTTAATGAAATTTTGTTGAGGTTTAACTCCAGGTTAGCATCGATCGAGTATACTTGTAATGAAATATACTTCAACCATGACCATCCCCTCTGGTTCTCAGACAGAATTTATTCAGGTCCACATCATTTAATATGGTATATCATTCAGGTCCACATCATTTAATACGGTATATCATTTAAGATGGTAGAGTCAAGTGTAAATTTGAGAGGGATCTGACTGTTATTTCCAGCACATCGAGTAACCAGGGATTCCCTCAGGGGTCATTTTCAATAAGGTTGCTGTTTGTTATCCATTTATTTATTCCTGTATTTCCAGGTGAACCCTACGCAAAACTCACTGGTTACAACCAACAGGATGCTGTTGAAGTCTTCACTCGACATCTTGGTCACAACGTATACATGTGCGAATACACCCCTGTAAAACCAGGAGCACATCTCCTCTCTATATTATGGAACGGTCGCAAACTGAAAGGATCACCTTATAAAGTAAACGTGCATCCACCGGATTATCATCAAAAGATCTTGATGGTGGATGATTTTCCTAAAAGATTACAGAACCCCACAGTTGGGAGCCGGCTTAGTCTAAAGTTCAACCCACAAGACAGTGGAATGGGTAAGCATCTTTTATTTTCTGTTCTTGTATATCAAATAATAATTGTTTCATTAAAATGTTCTGATGTAAACAGAAAGAATGAAGAATTGCCAGGAAACTGAATCTGTAAATTGATTATAGGAAATTTTGCTGTAAACGTTTTTGCTGTAGAAAAATTCACTGTAAGAAATCTTTTTTTTTAAATGACCTCATCCCATTCTTTTAACATTTGACATTGAACAGTCATTGAGAAGGTTGCAAGAAGCAATGAAAGAGCTTTGTCAAATAAAATCAAAGCAATCAAATATTTGATAAATGAATGGAAATGGGCCAGTGTGTGTGTCAATTATATTGGCATAATGACTCTCCTTAGACACAACAAAATTTGTTTCAACACACGAATTCACATAAATAATCTTGCAAACCAAATACAAAAACGAAGTTGAATAATGATCTGTCTATTTAATGCTTTCATAAAACCTTTACCATTTTTTTTTTATTTAAAAAAAATTCTGATATAATACTCTTTATCAATGTCCATGTGGCAAATTTGTCTCACGGGGAATTTGTCTTTATGGTGGATTTTCCTATACAGCAAAATTTCTTATGATGAAGTTTCAAGACACACTGTGAATTAATTAGAATTCACAGTTGTAGTTATTTTACTTCACTTAACAACACTAGTACTCTTGGGGAAAGGCATAAACATCACAACTTGTACAAATCTTATTGAGAACATAAATGAAGTGAAAAGAAATGAAGACATTTCAATCTGGAATCGAAACCATGTTATAAATTAGTGTATCCAAGTTGTGCTATGATGTTAACCAACCATTTCTTAGAACACAAGATATTAAATTTAAAGTTTTGAGGAAAGGAGAACAAATTTCAATAATGTTTTTCTCAAGAATATCAGGAATATGTTTGGAATGAAATAGGAACATCTGAGGATGGAAACCAGCTCAGCTCGGTGGAGGCTTACCTTTATTCTAGAACACTCAACCAGTAAAGTGATGACGATGTAGCCTGAGAGTCTAACTACTCAGTGGTCACTCAATTGTCTTCAGACCTTTAAATGGGATTGTTTGGTTTATGGACACACTATGATGGTCAGTCCATAAACTGACCATACAGTATGATCAGTTACCTGAATGACCATCCCAATGTGGGCAATCAGTTAAATGATTGCCAAAATATTATTTAATTAGTTTTAAAAATATTTCCAGCTACTTGAATATTAATTTTGGTTTTTTAATAGATAATATTTTATATTTCAATTTTCCAGTCTGTTTGATACTTTGTTTTGATTGACACCTTACCTATCTACCCACCTGCCTACCTACCTACATACATGCTTATCTAAACATCCACCAACCAACCAATCAATACGCCTACCAACCTATTCCCCTACTTATCTACCTACCAGTGTACACACCTTGCTAGCTACTCACTTAGCTATCCACCTATCAATCAACATACCTGGCCACTTAACAAAATACCTACCCACTAGTCTAACCAAATTTAATTCAATTTAACTAAATTAATTTGGTTAATTACTACAAGTGAGAATATCTTCAGGGAAAGATGTACAAAGAAATTTATCATATTTAAAACAAAATGAAAACATAAAAACAAGAATACAGGGTACCATTAAAGTTTAAAATATATACATTAATAAAAATACAGTTATGCAAAAAGAAAAAAATATAGTTATTCATAAATTAATATAAATAATGATTCATATTTTTGCATGGGTATGTCTGCATTATCATTATTTATATTAATTTATGAATAACTATATTTTTTTTTAAACTGTATCGATTTTTATTAATGTATATATTTTCAACTTCAATGGTAGACTGTTTCTTCCTGTTTCTATGCTTTCGTTTTGTTTTAAATACAATAAATTTCTTTGTACATCTTTCCCTGAAGATATCCTCACTTGTAGTAATTAACCAAATTAATTTAGTTAAATTAAATTAAATTTGGTTGGTTTTATGCTGCAAGTAAGGAACTGAAACAATTGTAGGTCCGGTCTCGTCAATGTTAATAAACTTTTATAAATCTTATCTCCATCACTTTTTTTTTTTTGCATAATATTTATAATATTATATATGTATGTGCCTATATTATTAGGTATTCAACCAGTCTAATCTTAGATAATTTTATCCCTCCAAGACTTATATCCTCACTTGTACCTTGATATATACATATATATGTACATGTATGTGTGTGTACATGTACATACACACATGCCTACCTATATGATCATACACACATGCATACTTATATATACATACACACATATTTCCATACATAAATACATATCAACTAACATACAACCAACTGACTCACCCATTACAAATATAATCTGTAGGTGGAACAGTAAAAATATGCAAAGTTTTTCTCAAGTTTAAAAGGTGACAGTCTTTGTTATCTACATTCCAATGATGATAGAGCTTTGTATCTTTGTCAGAAACTAACTCCTTCCTCAGAAGGAGAATTTAAATAATTAAAAAGTGAAGAGAACCATACATACCTTGGTGGGCCTCTATTAAATTTGGTTCATCCAGAACCAAATTTAAATGAGGTCCAATAAGGCTGAAACCCTGATATATCAAAAATAAAACCCATGTGGCCTCTGTAAGTGTTATTAGGATTATCCCAAAATAATTTGAATTATCAAGGTTAAAGATATAATATTTTATGTTAAAAATATAACAAAGTTCTTCACAGGTGTTTTTCTGTAATTAAGGCAAAGCAAATATTTGTTTTGTTGTTTTTTTGCCCTTCTTTTCCTGCTTGTTGTTTGGGTTCGAACGCACAACCTTCTCTTTACTAGAACAAGAAACAATCACTAAAATTTACGTAGTGAGACCAGAAGAAACAGCAAAACGGCAACCTTGGTTGGTGCGTGGGCTCAAACGGTTTTTTAAGAAACGGCGGCAACCTCATGTCCACCAAAGAGTACTGAAGAAATCAGTCGATAAACACAAATCTGGGTGTAAGTATAGGCTCTGAGGTGGACGATGACAGAATAATGATGACAACGATGCTGAGGACGATGATGATGATTATGATGATGATGTTGATGATGATCACAGAGACACATATATGTGTGTATATGTAGACTAGCCGCTCTCTTTCTTTGGCTTGAAACCCTAAGCTATTAGATCCTTGCCAAAGCTGAGTGCATAAAATGAAAGCCCTCTCTTCCTTCCTTAGAACTATTTAGTACAAGCTTTTGTGTAAGACTCCTTTAGTGCAGATTTTAAGCTCTAGAATATTCTGGAAGAAACCAGAAAATGCCGCATACAGCAATCAAAGCTTGAATGTAGATGTAGAGCAATTGTAGTAAACTGAAAGCAACCAAATTGATGAAGCAATGTCAAAGCAACCAAACAGACCAATCTTGAAGCAACCAAAGTGGCCCCTTATGAAGCAACCAAATGGAATGACCAAAAAACAAATTCAGTTATTTTTTTTTTGTTATTTTTATTGCTTTGTCATATTTCATTTTTAATTTCTTATTTCCTTTCCAAGGTATGTTCCGTTTTTGTTTCAAGATTTCCTTGGCTTTTTCTAAAATTGCCAAGTCTGTAGGACATTGCTGTGCTTTCCATAGATTTCTTTTAGACATTTTGCTGCTTTGATCTTATAGTTGTTGTTGTTCTCGTTGTTACTGTCATTGTTTATGCTGTAGCTCTTGCTGTTGTTGTCGTGCTTTAACAGTCCCAAAAACTGTTTCCATTGTTGTTGTTGAAGATGATGATGATGGTGCTGATGATGACGACGATGTTCTTCTTTGATGCCCCTCCCTCCCCCCTCTCTCTCCTTCCTCCAATCTCTTCCAGGAATCTCCTTAACTAACGCCATGACACTACTCAACACTCAACCACACACACTTTCAGCTTCTTGTTTGCCAATCCCCTCCCCCAAAGTTCGTATTCCTTAGAGGGAAAATAGCCGGTGTTCATGCCTTTCCCAATAACGGTGGAACTGTCCCAAATACAGATTGAAACCATGTCATGATCCTTGTTGTCTTGACTTAACCCCTCAATCTACAGACATTGGGCACCACTACCACCTCTACTACCATTCTGTTATTACAGCCACCACCGCCACCATCACTATTACCACTACCTCCACCACCTACAACAGGAATCTTCTTTCCCCTTCTTATTCCCTAATCTCCCTCCACCCCCACAACTATTGGCCCCTTTTTTCTTACATGTCGAATAAAACATACAAATGTTGTAAAGTTTAGTGTATGTGTAAGTGTGTGTGTGTGTGTATGCATATATTGTGCCCTTCATGCAACAACCTACACACAGATATATACATATGTAAACATATATATATATATATCAAACACCCATACATACACATATACAAATGCATACATATATACAAATATATGCATATATATATATATATATATATACACATGTGTACAGCTATATATATATAAATATATGTACATGTATATAGATACATCTATATATACACATGAGTACAGCTATATATATATGTGTGTGTACATATATATATAAATGCACATACATGTGTGTACATATAAATGAAGAAATATATCTATAACGTAAAATCTGGTATTTCTAACAGGTATGTTGACAGCTGAGTGCTTAGGTCCCTCCGGCCTAGTCCCCTGTCATGTAAACAGGAATCCAGATGGAACCCAGAGCGTGAGAGTCACCCCAAGGGAACCAGGAAAACATTTACTTCAAATCAAATACGATGAGATCCACGTTATGGGTAAATATTTCACCGTTTCTCTTTATTTCTTTCATGTCACTCTTAACCATTTAAATACCAATGCAACAGAGATAAACCCAGGTTCTGTTATACAAACTTCCCATGATACATATGTCTATATATTTTCCTGGTTTAGCCCCCATTTAAGGATCATCCGTTCCCTAGCATGAAAAAACACATGGCTGGGAACCAGTACCACAGTGATCATGTGTGTTAATGTTGATGTAATATCTATTGTATAACTAAGAAGATGATGAAACAATTGTAAACGAATGGAATAAACATCTATCCACTCACCTCACTTCTCTTATGAGTTCTACTTATAGTGGCTGTGTGGTAAGTAGCTTGCTTACCAACCACATGGTTCTGGGTTCAGTCCCACTGCGTGGCATCTTGGGCAAGTGTCTTCTACTATAGCTTTGGGCTGACCAAAACCTTGTGAGTGGATTTGGTAGATGGAAACTGAAAGTAGCCCGTCGTATGTATGTATATATATGTGTGTGTGTGTGTGTGTCTGTGTTTGTCCTCCTAGCATTACCTGTCAACCGACGTTGGTGTGTTTATGTCACTTAGCAGTTCGGCATCATGCATGTACATGATGAGGTCTTTTATTGATTGATAAGGCACATAGCTACAGATCTATTGAGGACATTTAAATGACGTGTTGGGGCAGTCATGCCTTTCTTTTGTATAGAGAATTAACAACAAAAGTGAAATACTTCCAATCAATAATTTATGCTGTTGTTGTTGTCGTCGTTGAATGTCTAATGTTGTTTTGGTGACAGGGAGTCCATATGAACTTGATGTGGGTGTGTCAAAGCACACAGGAAAGGTCGTGGTGAGCGGACCAGGATTACAAGATGGCATCCTTGACCATTATAACAGTAATTTTATGGTAAATACTCAGAATGCTGGACCCGGAGAACTGAAAGTCAGCATCATGGGACCTAAAGGTAAGTCTTGACGTTTTTCCAAATATGAGGCTGGTGCAGCCTTCTGGCTCACCAGTCCTCAGTCAAACCGTCCAACCCATGCCAGCATGGAAAGCGGAGGTTAAACGACGATGAAGATGATGACATGTATGTGTGTGTGTGTGTGTGTGTAGAGCATGAGATGTATGTGTGTATATAGAACATGTGGCATAGGTGTTAGTGGAACATGTGGGACAAGTATGTATGTGGGTATCTGGGAGGCATATAGTGTATATATGTGTGTATGTTCACATGTAGAAGATGTGGAGTGTGTGTCTGTGGAACATGTATGTGTATGTATACAGGTGTCTATAGAACATATTGGGTATGTATATGTGTGGAGCATAAGATGTATGTATGTTTGTGTGTAGAACATGTGGAGTGCATGTCTGTGGAACATGTATGTGCCTGTGTGTATGCGATGTATGTAGACAACAGGTAGTCTATGTCAAACCCATGTCAGCATGGGTATGACAGCTGTCATGAAGTCTCTCACTTGTCACCTTCATTAGTTGGCAATCACACCAACAAAGATGAAACCAGCCATATTTGTTTTTCACTTTTACATCTAGAATTAAAACCCTGATTAAAGAAGTAATCACACTCAGTGCGGTGCTCCAGCATGGCCATAGACATACTCACAAAAACAAATTAAAAAACTAAAAAATGCTTTTGTGTAAACTTGTGTTAATATTATTTACCAAATTCTACCTGTTTTCTTAACTTTGGTCATTCCAGGCGCCTTCAAGACAGAAATGCATCGCAACAGTCATGCAGACAAGATCTTCACCTGTTCTTACAGACCAATCGAGGCCGGAGTTTACACGATTCACGTGAAATGGTCAGGAGTCAATGTTTCTGGGAGTCCATTTATTGTTCATCTGGCAGAAACAAGAGAAGAACTGAGCCGCATGTTATTCGAAAGGATTTCTATGACACACGAGCCACGGTACCCAGACACCTTATATTAATAGGGGACCAGATGCACATTGATGGACCCTACATTCTGGAAGAATCCGTGCGAGCTCCTTAAACTACATATTAATTAAAAAGGGATCAATGGATGTAAAACATAATTGCAAATACAAATATTGTTATATTTTGATTTTTTTTGTTTTTTAACATTTTCAAATGAAGGGGGGGGGGGAGAATGGCTGTGAGGTTACATAATTGGACAATATTAATTAATGAGTTTTGAATTAACTACAGCTATTATACAGCACAAGGTACATAACTCTGCTTGCATCAGTTTGTCTGGCTGACGAAACAGGTTTCACTTCGTACTTCACAGTTGAGTGGTTAATTGTAGGAATACCAAGCAACTGTGAAAAGAATTTTCCCTGACAAATGGAGAACTATAAATAAACCATTCCATTTTTGCATGAAAGAACAAATAAATAAATAAATAACAAAAACAGAAAAATAAAGAAAAGTTGAAAATATTCAAAGAACAAAATTCCATTGATATCAGAGGTGAAGATCAAGAGTTCCATCATTACCAATGTTTGATTTGTTTAAATAATTTGGAATAACTTGGAAGTGAATTAATTTTTTGTTGAATATGATTACTAGACATTAATTTACGAGAATTATCTTTGCTGAAATATTTGCTGCTTCTCTTTGCAAATGTTCATTAAATGTTTTATTTACAGAAAAAATCTCAAAACCAGGATGTTCTTAACTTACCGATTCCAAACCTATTGTCATGTTATAATTTCTGCTTTTGCCTACTAAGATATTATGTATACCAGGGGGCTAAACATAGAGGGGACAGACAAGGACAGACAAAGGGATTAAGTCGATTACATCGACCCCAGTGCTTAACTGGTACTTATTTAATCGACCCCAAAAGGATGAAAGGCAAAGTCAACCTTGGCGGAATTTGGACTCAGAACGTAACGGCTGACGAAATACCGCTAAGCATTTCGCCCCGCGTGCTAACGATTCTACCAGCTCGCCGCCGTTTAACCGACATATTAAACAAACAACTGATTATTTGGTTAGATATTTAAACAGTTGGCTAACAATAAACAAGTGATATTGAAACGGTGCATGTGTTTATTATTATTGGTGCAATGACCCCACCTCACCCCGCCAACACACAAGATATATAATATCTTTAATTAAATAGTCGTACTATTAATTACATAATAGTGCAAGTAACATATTTAAATAGATTAGTAGGTTTAGATATATAGAGATTTAGATATACAGTACTGTATAATATAACACCTTTAATCGGTGTCATTTACTTAATCAATATCAATCAATTACTCCAGATTGTAGGAAGTGTAATATTTTCATATTTCTGGAAATATTTGAGTTAATTTCTATCAAAAACTATAACAGAGAGAGAGGACAGAGAACTACACACACACACACACACACACACATACATACATACACACATACAAAGGTCTACACTCACACATACTACCACTTGCACACACACACACATCTACACATTCATAGCCTCTCCAGGTAAGTTGCATTTATTTATTCATTTAAAGACAAAAACCAGTTTTATGAGAAAAAATAAACTGAAAAACATGTTTTCTTTAACGAGAAGTTAAAAAAAAAATCAAATTCTTTTTTCCTTTGTATGTATATGTGTGTATATATATATATATATATATATGTAATGTATGTATGGAACCTTGTATGTGTATGTATACTTATGTATGTGTGCAATGAGTATATGCATGTATGTAGGGGGCTGAAGGTGAGTGTGTATGTGTATGTGTGTATCTCTATACACACATATATATATATATATTGTAGGCTAGTGAGAGGTGGTAAAGTAATGTTTATAACATTCC
Organism: Octopus bimaculoides; assembly: GCF_001194135.2. NCBI lineage: Eukaryota > Metazoa > Mollusca > Cephalopoda > Octopoda > Octopodidae > Octopus > Octopus bimaculoides. Next base: position 3,926,953 of record NC_068999.1, read on the forward strand.
AAGACACACCTGCACAGGTGAGACTGAAGTGAAGTCTTAAACATAGGTTAAACATCTGCAGAAAGAGCGTGGGAGGGGAGGAGAGGCACCAGGGACCAGTCCTGGATGTCAGCAACAGGCTGGACCCTGCTAAAGGCACCCAAAGACCTGAAGAAAGAATTAAACTGGGATCTCTATTAGGAATTACAAGGGCTTCTTCCAGTTTCCTTTTATGAAACCCCCATCACAAGGCTTTGGTCAGTCTAAGGCCAAAGTTGACCCTTTCCTGCCACTGACCACTCATCAGTGAAGTAAAGAATAGAAACACAGCACTTTTATTTGTTTAGTAAAATAAACTGGAGAAAGTAGAGTCATGTCTTGCTCAAGTCCACGATACAATGACAGTAGTAAGTTTTGATCCCTTGACCTGACCATTACTGCTCCTCATTGACCTCACAACTACCCCTCCAGATAAACCATTTGACCTATAGAAAAATAGCTACAAGTTTTAAACAGGTCAGTGTCCAAGTTGGTGTTGTTAAAAAATAATGTCTATGGGGGGTGGGGGATCAACGTAAAGATTCTTCTTGGGTTTCGACAGTGATGTTGTGGAGGTAACTCTTAGCTTCAGACAGGACGGTTTCTAAGTCGGTGGTGGCCTTCATTGTGAGAAAATACATTGGAGGGTCACCAGGTTTGACCTCTTTGCTGATTTTACCCCTTCCTCCACACACCTGGCCCAGGTGTTGTCCAATGGCAGATGCATTCACTGCTCTATTCCAGTCCTGCAACAACAACAACAACAACAACAATAATAATAATGGTTTCGAATTTTGGCACAAGGCCAGCAATTTTAGGCGTGGGGGAGGGTAAGTCTATTACAAGGACCCCAGTATTCAACCGGTACTTATTCCTATCAACTCCTGAAAGGTAAAAAGCAAAGTCAGCTTCAATGAAATTTCTGAATATTACTTTAAAATTTTTACAGTTGATTGAAAATAGGTTAAAATGAAAAAAATAATTATTAAAACTCTTTTACTTCAAGTAGAAATGGAAATACTCAGTGTTCTATAAATAGGACACTGAGACAATGTGATATAGCTTATGTAATGTTCTCATTTCGTGTCCTATTTATAGGACAGTGGGACTTCATGGGTTAAGAAGTTAAGTAGGGGTGCAAAACTCAAACAGATCGAGGCTGACCCCTTTTATTATTGCAGTGCCTACCAGATGTGAAGATTCCCTTGTCAAAGTTTATCTAAAAAATACCTAAACAAAACACACAGACACAAACCAAAACACACAAAATGATAACATATGTAATAGTAATAAGGCACATCGAACCACCAGCAGGTGAGGGCCACGGCTGAGATTCTGTATAAAGTGCCGGGGTTTAACCCTGCTTTGCTAAGCCAGGGCAGGGGACACAGTTCTCAGTAAGGTATTTCTCAGGGACCTTTCCAAAGTAATATCCACTTACCCAAACTATACACACATATAGCATCATCATCATTTAATGTCTGTTTTCCATGCTGACATGGGTTGGACAGTTTGACTGAGGACTGGTAAATCTGAGAGCTGCACCAGGTTCTGATCTGACTTGGTGTGGTATCTACAGCTGGATGCCCTTCCTAACACCAGCCACTCCGAGAGTGTAGTGGGTGCTTTTTACGTGATACCGGCATCAGCCATGATTACAATCTCACTTGGCTTGACAGGTCTTCTCAAGCACGGTATATCGCCAACGGTCTCGGTCACCTGACACTGCCTCTGACGAACGTTAAACAATGATGATGATGATGATACATGCACACACATTTATACAAACATTATAAATATGTACATAATACACATTATACACCCATAATTTATTATATACACTGACAACACTTAAAATGGGGCACTAACCCATCCGCATTATCACAACCCCTTAATCTACAAAGATCTAAGACAGCTACGGCCATTGACCCTTTCTATAAGATTAAAAAAACTCGAAGAAAAAATACTGTTATGCCAAGTGTCTGTTGTGGCCAGTCCACTAAATCCTGGGGCCGTCAACAAGAAAGATATGACAGGGAGACAGTAACTAAGAAATTAATTAATATACGGAAGATAACTTACCTTTGGTGTAACTACAGCAACTGATAGGTTTTGTTTGAGAGAAGAAACAGCTACAATTGGGCAGGTAAGATGGAGGTGCCTCAGGGCTTTTCTCACCTGTGGAGAAAGAAGATTGAATGTTGATCTTTTCAGAAACCCTGTAAGGTCCAATTATCTGTAAATAATATGTGACAATTGAAAAATGCACCAGGCCATTTTTCAATGGCCAGATACCTGAAGAGATGGCAGCATGGGTTTCTGCCCCGGCATTCGAAACTCAGAGTTTTATCATGGCTACCGAATAATTGTCACATATGATTTACAGTTAAATTCCTCTATTTACATAATATCGAGGTCTCTTTCACAAAGCCTTGTGAGTGGATTTGATAAACTCAATCAGGACTCAAGGTGTGAAGAGCTAAATTAAAGATCTTACCTGCCGAGGTCCATCAAAGTCAGTGTGACATATAACGTACTGGGCTGACTCTTTCTCATCCAGTCTCTTCTTCATGGCCTGAAAAACAAACAGAAGGGTCCAACATGAGATAATTCCTATTACGTATCACACAACTGTGGAATCATGTATCTTCCGTCATACCTCACACATCTTCTATTGTGTATCAAAGAGTTGGATCAAACCTTACATGTCATCTATGATGCACCACCATTCATCCAACATCTGCTAACACATTTTATCAGACATTACATTTTCTTCAATCGCACATTGCTTGCTCCAGTCTACTCAGCTGTAAAGGGGGGGGGGGGACCAGCTGATTGTCGGTGCAGTTCTTTCTCTCCCATCCAGCTGTCACATCTTCAAAGTTCTCCAGTGGTGAAGAATGGTAAGGCCAGCACGGTGCCTACCTCTGCCCACAAATACATAAACAGCTAAAACAGCAAAAGTGCCATAAAAGACACAAAGTCAGACTCGTTTGTGAGTGATGCCTAAGCAGTTTCTAATTCATACAATACCATTCTCCTCCTCCTCATCATCATTTACCATTTGTTCCCTGCTGGTATGGGTTAGATGGTGTAACAGGAGCTAGCAAGTCAGAGAACTGTGTGAAGCTCCAGTGTCTGCTTTGGCCTAGTTTCTATGGCTGAATGTCCTTTCTATTGCAAACTATTTCGCAAGAAGTCTATTGAGTGTCTTTTACATGGCACTGGCACCAAAGAGGTCACCAAGTAACATGCAAGGCAAGACCCTTCCTCTGAGATGGAGACAGGTGTAATACTGAGGGTGGTGGCTTTGTGCCAGGAGATGAGAGATTCATAATATTAGATGCACAATACACGTGCATTGAATACAGTATTTATATACAGTTTAAGGTGCATGGCTCAGTGGTTAGAGCATCAGGCTCACAATCATAAGGTAGTGAGTTCAATTCTCAGACAGGACTGTGTGTTGTGTTCTTGAGCAAGACACTTTATTTCACATTTCTCCAGTTCACTCAACTGTAGAAATGGGTTGCAACGTCACTGGTGCCAAACTGTATTGGCCCCTTTGCCTTTCCCTTGGACAACATTGGTGGCATGGAGAGGGGAAGCTAGTATGCATGGACGACTAATGGTCTTCCATAAACAATCTAGCCTGGACTTTCTAGGTGTAGTCCCATGGTCATTCAAGACTGAAGGGGGTCTTTACCTTTTGTATACAAAGTATCAAATGAAACACACACACATACACACAATATCAAACCTGAACTCACCATAGCAAGATCTGAACTGGCATCTGCATTCCTTATCTGTCGGATTTTCTCTTGTAATAAGGTGACGTTGGTCTTTAGTCTGTCACGACTCACCTTGGGTAGGAGTTGTTGACCCAACATCTGGGGGTAAAAAACATCGATTTATTTATTCATTTGAGATGATTAAACAAAAAGATACAATCTAGGTGAATATAATTTGTGTATTAAATTTTTTGGGGAAGGGAGGATTGATTAGATCGAATCCAGTGTACAACTGGTACTTAATTTATCGACCCCGAAAGGGTGAAAGGCAAAGTTGACCTTGGCAGAATTTGAACTCAGAAGGTTAAGACAGATGAAATACCACTACGCATTTCGCCCAGCTAACATTTCTGCCAGCTTGCTGTCTTTATTTCTAGAGAAATATGGTAAGAAAAAGGTGCCATAGATTACTTTTCATCATCACCATTGTTTAATGTCTGTTTTCCAAGCTGGCATGGGTTGGACGGTTTGATAAGAGAAGGCCAGCCAGGGAGCTGTCCAGACTCCAACTGGATGCCCTTCCTAATCCCAACTACTTTACAGAGTGTGTTGGGTGCTATTTACATGCCGTCAGCACAGGTGCATTTATGCATCACTGACATGAATGCATTTTATGTGGCACCAGCACCTGTAAAAGACAAGTGTGCATGTATGGATAACAATAATGGTGATATCACAAGAACCAAACGAAATGCTATTATCTACAGTAAAGTTTGTAGACTGCAATAATTGTCTCCTATGTTGCAGGTCTACCTTGGTATCTAGGGTACCACATACACAAACTTACTGCATAGATCGTCTTTAACTGCCGCTCCAAACTTTCTCCAGCTTCTTTCATTCCAAGAGACATCTTTAACTGTTCGAAGAGTTTCTGAATTTCAGATAAGTTCTTGATGGCCTACAAAAAGAAACAAAACAACTCAACTGTTTTATGCCCTTCATCACAAACAAATCATTGTTAAAAGGTACCAATGCACCCTAAATGCTTCACACAACTTCATGCTGGCCAACAAACACACCCAACTCCAAAGAGGTGCCACAAAGAACCACATAAGTAATGGTCTAAGAGGTGCAGTATACTTTAAATGTGAGTGACCGTTAGCCAGGCACCAGAATATAACAATGTTGAAATTTTAACCACCAACATCTCTGGCAAAAAGCATCACAAGGTGAGATTTCCTTGTCCTCATAAATTCTACAAAATACTCAATTCAGTAACTTCTTATCTCTAATAGAGCTTAACTTAACTATTCTTTTTCCACACAGCTGTCACCTCTGAGTAATTAGTACTTTAGTAATATTATTAAATTAAATATGCAAATTTTCCACACCTTCTTATGTATAATATTGTACATCTAATTAGTGAGTCGCTTACTGGTATTTCAGTAAATACAACAATGTCTATACATAGCTGAAAAGTTCTAATAATATTGAACCATATCAGAGTTATCTCCCCAAATTCTTGAAATGGCTTCAATATTATTCATTGAGCTTCATATATTTTCCATAACTACATAATCATTTCTAATTAGATCTTTGATGTTTTACTAACATAATTATTTGTATGGTGTGAACAAAAATATCAAAAATTTCAAAAAGATCTTTCCAGACAATTAAATATTTCTTTCCTCTGATCCAATCCAACATCAACCACCCATTGCCCTCCTCAAATACTTCCAAGTTACCTTCATTACAGAAGACCAGAAATAGTTTACTCACATCATCAGCCAGTCTTCCTGTAACACACGTCATTCGTTTAGTGCTGTGTGATACACCTGAGAAGTTGGTGATGATAAACTGGCCGATATCACTTGTGTTGTGGACATGTCTGTGAAGACGAGAATGAAGGAAATGTAAAGGGACAGAAAGAAAATGGTAAAATAACAAAGAGAGCTATTTGTCAGAATTTCTGATGAAAACCAGTGGGTCTTTATAGGGAATATTATTTTGCTGTTTGTGCAAGTGAACTAGTAGAACCACTTTCGCTGAAAGGGGTGGAGGGGAAACTACTATTTAGCAGTGGGTAAAGGACAGGCCCATAGCCTTTGTGGGTAAACAAGGAATGTAAATTAAAACTCTTTGACTCACGTGCCGGTACAGAGTTCCTGTGAATATTTAGATTGTTCAGAAGGGGGAATTGACCTCAGCTCATTGATGGGTAGCCCCACACTGATTAGGTAGACATAGTCAGGGTAAATCTGAAATGGAGAAATTATATATGAAGGCCAACTGAGACAGAGAAGGGAGGGGGGATTTTAGACATGTTAAACCAGAGAAAAATTGTGGTGTGGCTGTGTGGTTAAGAAGTTTGTTTCTCATCCACATGGGTGTAGGCTCAATCCCACTGCGTGGCACCTTGGGCGAGTTTCTTCTTCTGTAGCCTCGTCAGTGGATTTGGTAGACAGAAACTGAAAGAAGCCTGTCATGTGTGTGTGTGTGTGTGCAGGAGTGGGTGCATGGTAAGAAGGTTGCTTCCCAACCACATGGTTCCAGGTTCAGTCCCACTGCGTGGCACCTCGGGCAAGTGTCTTCTTCTAAAGCCCCAGGCCAACCAAAGCCTTGTGAGTGGATATGGTTGATGGAAACACATATAATCATATATTCATCTGATGGAAACAACTTTTTTCTAACGATGTAATGTCTCCATTAATCAATTAAGATCATGAGCCAAACACCTTAACCACTAAGCCACTTTCCTTTACACACACACACACACACACAAAAAGGGAATCCCCATAGAAGGAATACTTCTGTTGATAGGTTTAGTGTCCCAGGGTTGACCAGTGGCTTAAACAACACCAACCAATGAAGTTGCCTGACCAATGAAAACAAACCAAATGTGACCTACTTCGTTGGGGTTGTAGGTGACACAGTCCAGTGCCATAACTTCTGTTTTTCTAAGTTCTTGCCTGTAGACTGGCAACTGTTGCCTGATCGCAGACTGAACCGTTTTCTCGATGGCACTTAACTTCTCAGCAGACATGTCTTCCTGTAACACAAATCATTCAGACATTTTATTTATATATCTGTGTGTGTGCATGTATATGTGTGTGTGTGTGTCTATGTGCTTGTAAGTGTGTGTGTATGTGTTTTTGCATCTGTATAGGCATATATCTGTAGGTCTGTGCATGTATGTGTGTCTATGTGTGCGTGTATGCATTTGCCTGTGAATGTGTATCTGTGTCTGATACATAGTAGTAGTAGTAGTAGTTGTTGTTGTAGTAATAGTGGTAGTGGTAGTGGTAGTGTGGAGAGAATGGACTTACCAGACAGGAGAAATCAAATGTGAATTTGTGTTCCATGACTGAAGAACCAAGTTGTCGGACTTGAGAAGCAAGGATTTGTTGCAAGGCAGAGTTTAATAAATGTGTAGCCGTGTGGTTACACATACAGCCTTGTCTCACATCCTACAATTACACAAAAGAAATAGAAATATGGAACTTATCGGCAAAGCATGGTCTGCAGGGCCTTTCTATATTGTTGGGAAGTTATGATGGTGGTCCTAGTGATATTGGTGAGGGTGACGGTAGCAGTGGCAGTGGTATTGAGGTTGATGATCATGATGGAGGGGATGGTGTTGGTGGTAGTGATGATGCTAGTAGTGGTGAGGTTGATGGTGGTGGTGGTGATGTTGGTGAGGATGACGGTGGTGGTGGTGGTGATGATGATGATGACAATGGTAGTGGTGGTGATGATGATGGTGTTGGTGGCAGTGATGATGGCGGTGGTGGTGATGTTGGTGAGGATGACAATGGTAGTGGTGGTGATGATGATGGAATCGATGGTGGTTGTGGTTCCAAGGTTGTAGTAGTGAAGATAGTAGTGGTGATGATGATTATGATAATGGTGATGATGCTAAGGGTGGTGGTGGTGGTGGTGGTGGTGATGAAAAACTCCTACCTGTTCCAGCTGCAAGCTAACCAAATCCTGCTTCATGAAACTGCCTTCTTGCACCTGGCCAAAATGCACTACATAATTCTGCATCTGTTGCACACTGGTTACCTGGAACTTAGCACCTGTCTTCTGTAAATAGTAAAAATAGAGGTGAGTGCAGGGGGGAGGAGTAATCTGATAGTATAATGGTAGTGAGTGTGGCAGTAGGGTCACATGTAGTAAACAGTGTGTTGTTTAACCCTAGGTCATGCCTGATCAGGCAGATCTATGATCAAAATGATTCCAGCCATGACCAACCTGTCTTCTAGGGATATAATTAGGGTTCAGCAAAATTGCTTCACCACATACCGAAATTTAGAAATAGCAGTTAAATACCATTCCTCTACCATTATATATCTCCCAGACAACGAGATATATCATGTCTTGGAGATATCTTATGGTAGTGGAATAGTATTTAACTGCTATTTCTAAATTTCGGTATGTGGTGAAGCAATTTTGCTGAACCTTAATTATAATTATGCTTATAATTATAAAACTTTTGTATAAGTTTACCAATAATGGTTCTTCTAACACACCGAACTACTTGGTGAAATTATTAGTTGTTAATTATTAATTTTCCCCCTATATCAGTATATATAAAACAGTTTATACAACTGGGGTGATGACTCTTAGTCTTATACACCTTATCAAGCATTATTTGTTTTATTAAAAGGGGGAGGAAAGGGATCAGAGCAACAGAAAATGTAAAATGAATAATTTACCTTTGCAACAATGTGACCCAGGTCAGACTGTTGACCTCCAGCCTCGGCATAGAAAGATGTCCTGTTTAAAAGAACAGCACACTTGTCTCCAGCAGAAACCTTCTCAGTCAAAAAATCGTTATGGATCAAAGCCACCACGCAGCTGCCGGGGACATCGGTAAAACCTGGCAAGAATGGGGAAAGTGAAGATGTGAGAGAGACACCAGAATTGCAGGGAGAAAGTTATACATCAAGTATTAAGGGCCCAAAGATACACATGGAGAATATGGGCCCTATGGTACGTGATGCACAAAAGGGCTAAAGATACATCATCATCATCAGCATCACCATTTAATACCCATTTTCCATGCTGGCATGGGTCAGGCATTAAGGACCCAAAGACACATATGAAAAATTAAGGGTCCAGAGTTACATGTGGAAAATTAAGGGTTCATTAGTACAGCCAGAAGATTAAGGAGCCAAGGTTACATATGACACACAAAGGGCTCAACAATACAATGGAACATTTTGGACCCAAAGGTACAAGTGGAAAATTAAGGGCTCAAAAGAACATATAGCACATAAAGAGCCCAAAGATACAATGGAACATTAAAGGTCCTATGGTACAAGGTATATAGGGTCTAACTGTACATATGGTAAATTAAGGGTTCATAATATGAAATCTGTGCTCATTAGTCTTTAGGAAATATTTGACCAAACTGGACATTGCACAGTGTGATAGTGACCAAAGTGGGTTGGTGGGGGTGAATGCTTACCAATCATCATCATCATCATCATCAACATCATCTTTCTTTAATATATGTTTTCCATGCAGGCATGGGTTGGATGGTTTGACCAGAACTGGCAAACCGGAGTGCTGCTCTAGGTTCCAGTGTGGTTTCACTTGTTTTCTGCAGCTGCACACCCCTTCCTAACACCAACCACTTTACAGAGTCTGCTGGGTGCTTTTAACATGGTACCAGCATCATGCTGATGCCATGTAAATGGTTCTAGCATTTAATGATGATGATGGCAAAATGGTTAGAGGCTGTGTGCTAAAATGTTTGTAGCAAAGAAAAACTGGTAAGTTTAGATCTCAAGATGTTGGACTTCACAGATGGATGAGTCAGGACGAAGAAGATGGAGTGACTTAGTGATCGTACTCTGTTGTAGATATGTTCATGTACTTTATGGACCAACAGAATCAATACCAGTAATATACTGTGGTCCTATGAAAACTGACCTTTGTCCCAAAGGGAGGTCATCTGTGGGTCATGAAACAACAATGGACTTACTGTAAACACCATTAGTACTGGTGTATAGGTATTTGTAGTGGTCATCTGTGGTCAAAATGGAAGATTCCTGAAGCTTTGATATTAGGTCAGGATCCAGAAGAGCCTTTGGTACAGCTGGTTTCTCTAAACTGGGTTGAAGCTGTCAATAAGACAAACAGGAAACTATTAAACAACAACGATTATTATTATTATTAATTATTTATAGGAAAATAGCTTTTTATCATCACACTTACATTATACAGATGCATATGCATAAACACACACACACATATATACACACATATGATAAGGTGCTGGAAAGTTCCTGGCTTTTGGTAAAAGAAAATAGAAGAGGATCACTGAATTATGATTTTATTGAACATCTTCCCTTCTAAGATTCACAGATTATTGCAACGGTCCTTCAGTTTTTCTAAGCCCTGTAAAAGAACTTGGAAGGTTGGGCCTCCAACCAGGCCTTTCGTGACATTCTTAAAGCCAGGAACTTTTCAGAACCCCGTCATATGTATGTGTGTGATGTCTGTATACTTATGTATGTATGTATGTGTGTGTGTATGTTTATGTGTGTAAGAGATAGAAGGACAGTGAGAGTGGTATGATGGTGTATGGAAACTAAAAATGGATAGTCAGTGTAGAGGACTCTACATGGTGCATGGTTAAGATATATAGAGGACTACATGAGGGGTAAGATGTGTGAGGTGTGTAGTTGTATAGAGGGTACATGTGGTGTGAGTAAGAACATGTGGTGATGCGTTACATGTATGACAAGAGTGAAACATGGACAGCCAATGTGGAATATGATTTACCTGTCGTTTTAAAAAGTCTTCCTGAATTTTATCAATGTCCACCTGGTAACCTCTCTCCCATGCAATATTGCACAGAACATCGACAGGGACCGGTCGACCAAACCGGCCCTCAGCTAACTGCATGATGTTTTCTGGAAAAACAAGAAGAATCTTTCTGACAAGGGAAAATAAATTCTAAGAATATGGTCAGATTAACCACAGTATGGGAGATTTACTTCAACATGGGTTAGAGGTGGCAAAATTTGTAGGTAGTTAGACAACTAACCAAAGTAACAAGGGTTCAAATCTCATCTGTCTGTAATGTCTATGGCCAAGACAATACTTAACTCTCAATAATCCACTTTAGCAAAATTTAAATTTTCTTCTCCTGTTTTAAACCCTGCTGAAGTCACAATTTTTTTCTTTTCACAGTTGAGTGAATTTGCTAACATTAATCACTGAACCGTGACATACAAGAGAAGTCTAGTCAGTTGCTGACCACAAAAATGCAATTACAGTTAGTAACAAGGTTTGAACTCACGACCAAGAAGTCAGTAGACTAACATCTTAACCAGACGACTAACACAGTATACACACATATTCATAACTTAATAAACACAATAAAGGTCTCTGAGAATTAAAATAAAACATTTACAAACCATCAGTGAAATGTTGAGAACCAAGTTTGTTGAGAAGTCTTTTGAAAGAATGGTAGCCATCCTGTAACATCTCCAAGTAATGCCTCTCGCTTTGGTCCAGAATCTCTTGGATCTGTCAACAGATTATGGAATATTTTTGGGGGTTTTTTCTACCAAAATATCTAAAATTTTCTAGAATATTTCAAACAATGAATTAGTTTGATATTTAAAATATAATATCATGTGTGTGTATATTTGTATACCAGGGACGTGCCACCTGGGTAGGCAAGGTAGGCAGTGCCTACCCTGAATGAAATAGATCCATAGTAACATTTTCCCTTTATGGCATTATAAAACACACACACACACACACACACACAGATGAAATTTATTCTAAGCATTATTTACCATTGTTTTATCTTGGAAGCATTCAGGGAAGACATCTTCCTGTAATGATAAAAACAGAATTTTTGTTCAATACATTTATCAGAATATTTCCACCCCCATCCCATGTTCCCCCAATTCTACAATATGTCCCTCCTACCCACATTTCCGTAATCAACAATGTGTCCCCGTAACCAAAGTCCAATGCCTGTTCTAACATAAAAGAAATAACAACAACAGAAGCAAGAATCCAAAACCAATCTAACATAGAATCCAGCTTACCAATGATTCCGCGACATCATTGACCAATGATCCAAAGAATCCAGCTGGGGCTTGGAAGATGGTGTGGGACTGGTGGAGAGCTCGGTGGATGACATGGCGCAGTTTGTGTCTGGAGAAAGAATGAGAAACGGATTACACATATCTTATGAAGACTGAGCGACTATATATATATATATATATATATATATACACATCTTATAGTCTGGGTTGTTCAGTGACATCTATTTAGTGTCAAGATAGATTCAATACTTGGTAAAATATATACACCCCATTCACATACACTTAGAATAATATACACATCAACACACACAGACATAAATAAATATAACACACACATATACATAAGGATACACAGGTATCAAAATACATAATAAACACATTGAATATGCAAATACATATATAACACACATGCACACAATTGTAACACACACACACATATTACGCACATACACACACATGTATATACACAAACACAGGTACAACACAGTGATCTGTGCTGGAACTGAACCCAGTACCTTCACATTACATCTCACAGCAACGACAGATGCTAACAAGTCACTCACCCTAAGCCATCCCTGCTAGGTAACAAGCCATCACCGATGGATATTGTTGACATCCTTATATGGTCAGCAACAATTCTGTAGGCCTCGTCTCTGCCACCAACATCAGCCATTCCAGTCTTACCTTTATATTGAGCAGAACCAGTCACCTACAACAAAACAAACACAACCATTTTTCGACTCAGAGATGATGCCAAGCTGTAGGCAAACAAGTTCCAGTAAAAAAAAAAAACCCAAAATAGTTTCAATGCTTTAAAACATTTACAAACCATCAGTGAAATGTTGAGAAGTCTTTCGAAAGAATGGTAACCACCCTGTAACATCTCCAAGTAATGCCTTTCACTTTGGTCCAGAATTTCTTGGATCTGTCAACAGATTATGGAATATTTTCTAAGGTTTTCCAGAATCAGACAAACTTATCTGCCTCCTTTCTGCTCTTTGAAGAAAAAAGTGGAGTGTGTATGCTCAAAGAATACACTTCTCATTTCTTCAAGGAATGGTACTGTCTCAGACACAAGAACTCATCTCTCTTCAAACCATACAAAAATATATTTTATTTTAGAAATTTTAAAAAATGTTTGTTTTTAGTTTCTGCCAACACTGGCCAGCACCAGCTTCTTCCAATTCTAATTGGTTTTTTTTTTTTTTTTTTTTTTTGAGTAAATAGCTTACCTTGTGAATTCTGTTAAATATTCCTTGAAACAAATCTGAGCTGTAATTGTCTTTGGAACCAGAAAGAACTGAACACAACCGCTCCAGTCCAAGTCCCGTGTCTACATGTTGTTTGGGGAGTTTCTGCAAACTTTGGTCAGTCATTCTATCAAAGACAATAAGGAAGAACGGATGCAGGTCTTTATAAAATGTGTGTGGTGTGTGAGTGTGCGCATGTGAGTGTACGTCTGTGCATTATTGCATCTGTCACTATCTCGTACTGCTCAAGGGCCAGTATTGCTTTATTTACATCCCTGTCACATAGTAATTCTTCAAAAGGGCACTGACAGAATAAGTATCAGACTCAAAATAAACCCCGGCGTCCACTTTGCTGAGTGGTTGGTGTTAGGAAGGGCATCCAGCTATAAAAATCCTGCCAAAACAGTCAGCGACGTCTGGTGCAGGCTTCTGCCTGGCCGGTTCCTGTCAAACCGTTCCACCCATGCCAGCATGGAAGGCGAACGTTAAACGATGATGGTGATAGTGATGATATATTTTTAACTGATGACACAGAATGAACCGTGGACACACAGCGGAGTCTAAAAGAAAATCTACTTTTAATATCATTAATAAAAATCGGAAGTGGCGCTGCAATTACGAAATTGTTATGGAAATTAAATTTCGATGCAGTGGAGCAAAAAGATTCGTCACTCTTAAAATATAAAGTGATTGGTCAGGAATCACTTCACTCCAGAATGAACTCGTCACCGTCTGACGGGTTATCTCCCTTCGTTAAACGACACTGGCAAAGAGTTACTTCCCTTCGATAACTAATGCGAAGAAATCCGCTAAAAAAAGTGTTTCGTGGAATCTGCAGAAAATGGTGACTTCCTGGTAGATTCGAACGTCAACCTACAGATAAAAAAACGATCTTAAAATTAAGATGGTGTGGTCACTATTGGAACGTCCTAAATTATAACTCTGCTGGATCAGGGTTTAACTAACACTGAACAACATCAAAAACAACAAAACATGTTGGCCAAACTACCACATGTTAAAATGGACTGATCACGTGACAGAGCACCACAGCCATGATGTAACTCACCGATTGTACTCCATAAATACCAGATTCCATATTTCAACAACATCCGAAGATCCAGTGTTAACCAAATGAGCAGCGTTTCTATTGCCAATGTGGTCGTAATGGATTTCTGTGCAAGGACCACATGGCCCTGTGTTGCCCATTTCCCAGAAATTGTCCTTCACATCAAATGGTAAAATCTTCTCTGCAGGAATCCTGGATGAAGTAAGAACAAGAACTTACAGCTACTTCATATCAATACTGTTTAGCTGATCTGGTAACATGGACCACACACATACAGATATATACAACACTCATATGTTGAAATCAATAGGAGTGACCATCATCGTGGAGTAGGAGTGGAGGGACGTTGTAATTAATGAGAGGGAGATAAACTGGAGTAAAAACTCGACACAAACACAAGAGATGGTGAGATCTGAAGGTACGACACAGGGGTCACAGGAGGGGAAAAAAGAATTGAATATGGAGCCTTTCAGAAGAGACAGAGAAAAAGTTAAGAAAGAGAGAGTAAGGTGTAGGAGTGGCTGTGTGGTAAGTAGCTTGCTTATGAACCGCATGATTTCCGGTTCAGTCCTACTGCGTGGCTCCTTGGGCAAGTGTCTTCTACTATAACCTCGGGCCGACCAAAGCCTTGTGAGTGGATTTGGTAGATGGAAACTGAAAGAAGCCCATTTATATATATATATATAT